>NW_028189113.1:0-40924 GCF_054131305.1 Coturnix japonica | reverse complement strand
TGGGGCTGTATGGGGCTGGAGGGGGCATGGAGTGGGGTATACATGGGGCTAATGGGGCTGTATGGGGCTGGGGGGGCATGGAGTGGGGTGCCCATGGGGTTGTATGGGGCCAGGGAGGGGCATGGAGTGGGGTGTCCATGGGGCTAATGGGGCTGTATGGGGTCAGGGGGGGCATGGAGTGGGGTGTCCATGGGGCTAATGGGGCTGTATGGGGTCAGGGGGGGCATGGAGTGGGGTACCCATGGGGCTGATGGTGCCTATAGGGCTGCCATGGGGCTGATGGGGCTGCATGGGGTTGGTAGGGGGGGCATGGAGTGGGGTGTCCATGGGGCTAATGGGGCTGTATGGGGCTGGGGGGGCATGGAGTGGGGTGACCATGGGGCTGATGGGGATGGATGGGGCTGGGGGGTGTGGAGTGGGGTGTCCATGGGGCTAATGGGGCTGTATGGGGCCAGGGAGGGCATGGAGTGGGGTGTCCATGGGGCTAATGGGGCTGTATGGAGCTGGGGGGGGCATGGAGTGGGGTGCCCATGGGGCTGATGGTGCCTATAGGGCTGCCATGGGGCTGATGGGGCTGCATGGGGTTGGTGGGGGGGGGCATGGAGTGGGTCTGTCCATGGGGCTGATGGGGTTGTATGGGGACAGGGGGGGCATGGAGTGGCGTGTCCATGGGGGTGATGGTGGGGCTGATGGGGCTGTTATGGGGCTGTATGGGGCTGGGGGGGCATGGAGTGGGGTGTCCATGGGGGTGATGGGGCTGTATGGGGCTGTATGGGGCTGGGGGTTGGGGGCATGGAGTGGGGTGTCCATGGGTCTAATGGTGGGGCTGATGGTGCTGTTATGGGGCTGTATGGGGCTGGGGGGGCATGGAGTGGGGTGCCTATGGGGCTGTATGGAGCCAGGGGGGGCAAAGAGTGGGTCTGTCCATGGGGCTGATGGGGATGTATGGGGTCAGGGGGGGCATGGAGTGGGGTATCCATGGGGCTGATGGGACTGGGGGGGGCATGGAGTGGGATATCCATGGGGCTGATGGTGGGGCTGATGGTGCTGTTATGGGGCTGTATGGGGCCAGGGGGGGCATGGAGTGGGGTGTCCATGGGGCTGATGGTGCCCATGGGGCTGATGGGGCTGTATGGGGCTGGGGGTTGGGGGCACAGCCCCCCTCCTCACCCTCCCCCCCCCATTAAAGCAGTGCTGAAAGCCCTGGGTGCCCCCGAGCCCCCCCCGGTGCGGGACGCAGCTCCGGGCTCAGCAGAGGGCAGCCTGTCCGACGTCAGCTTCAACACCGACGAGAGCGAGGGGGGGCCCGGGGCTGGGGGCCGGCGGGAGACGAGAGCAGCGCTGGATCTGGAGCTGGATCTGGAGCTGGTTCTGGTTCTGGTTCGGGTTCTGGTTCTGGAGCTGGTTCTGGAGCTGGTTCTGCTGGTACCGGGACCCCCCGGCGGGGGCTGGCGGCCAAACTGCAGCAGCTTCTGTCCCCGGGGAGGCGACCGTCAGCCCGGCACGGAACAGAACGACGGGACCGGACCGAACCTGGTGGTACCGAACCACGGGAGCCCCCCCAGCGCCGCAGCCCCATGGACACGATGCTGCTGCACCCCCGAGAGCGGCCGGACTCCACCGCGTCTGAGGTACCCCCTGTTCATGGACCCCCCATGATAATGGACCCCCCCATGTTCATGGACCCCCCCCCATGTTAATGGACCCCCCCTATGTTAATGGACCCCCCCATGTTCATGGACCCCCCCCCGTGTTCATGGACCCCCCCCATGCTAATGGACCCCCCCTATGTTAATGGACCCCCCCATGTTCATGGACCCCCCCATGTTCATGGACCCCCCCTATGTTAATGGACCCCCCCATGTTCATGGACCCCCTATGTTAATGGACCCCCCCTATGTTAATGGACCCCACCCCATGTTCATGGCCCCCCCATGTTAATGGACCCCCCCATGTTAATGGACCCCCCCCATGTTAATGGACCCCCCCCCATGTTCATGGACCCCCCCATGTTGATGGACCCCCCCCCCCATGTTCATGGCCCCCCCCCCATGTTCATGGACCCCCACCCATGTTCATGGACCCCCACCCCCATGCTAATGGACCCACCCCATGTTAATGGACCCCCACCCATGTTCATGTACCCCCCCATGTTAATGGACCCCCCCCCATGTTCATGGACCCCCCCCATCTCCCCCCCCCATAGAGCTCCGTGTCGCTGGGCAGTGAGTTCGACTTCTCGGAGGCATCCCCGGGCAGCCATAAAGGCACCGAGCAACACGGGGATGCTGCACCAGAGCCCCCCAACGTGGAGGTGGGTGTGGGGGGCACGGAGTGGGGTGTCCATGGGGCTAATGGGGTTGTATGGGGCTAATGGGGTTGTATGGGTCTGAGGGGGCACAGAGTGGGGTGTCCATGGGGCTGATGGTGCCCATAGGACTGCCATGGGGCTGATGGGACTGCATGGGGTTGGGGGGGGGGCATGGAATGGGGTGTCCATGGGGCTGATGGGGTTGTATGGGGCTGGGGGGCACAGAGTGGGGTGTCCATGGGGCTGACAGTGTCACTGTGGGGCTGATGTTGCCTATGGGGCTGATGGTGTCTATGGGGCTGATGGTGTCTATGGGGCTGATGGTGCCTATGGGGCTGATGGTGTCTATGGGGCTGATGGTGTCTATGGGGCTGATGTTGTCTATGGGGCTGATGGTGTCTATGGGGCTGATGTTGCCTATGGGGGCTGATGGTATCTATGGGGCTGATGTTGTCTATGGGGCTGATGGTGTCTATGGGGCTGATGTTGCCTATGGGGGCTGATGGTGTCTATGGGGCTGTTGGTGTCTATGGGGCTGTTGGTGTCTATGGGGCTGTTGGTGTCTATGGGGCTGTTGGTGCCTATGGGGCTGATGTTGTCTATGGGGCTGATGGTGCCCATGGGGCTGATGGTGTCTATGGGGCTGATGGTGTCTATGGGGCTGATGGTGTCTATGGGGCTGATGGTGCCCATGGGGCTGATGTTGTCTATGGGGCTGATGTTGTCTGTGGGGCTGATGGTGTCTATGGGGCTGATGGTGTCTATGGGGCTGATGGTGTCTCTATGGGGCTGATGTTGTCTATGGGGCTGATGTTCCCTATGGGGCTGACACTGCCCCCTGCTGTAGGTCCTGCTGTCCAGCTGCTCGCGCTGCCCGGGCTGCAGCTCGTTGGTGTACGACGAGGAGGTGATGGCGGGATGGAGCTCGGACGACTCCAACCTCAACACGAGCTGCCCGTTCTGCGGCCGAGCCTTCGTGCCCTTCCTCAGCATCGAGATCCAGGACTTCCAGCCCCACAGGTGGGACCTGCTGCCCCATTGCCCATCCCACCCATCCCATCCCATAATATCCCATAATATCCCATCCCATCCCATCCCATCCCATGTCCATCCCATCCCACCCCATCCCATCCCATCCCATCCCACCCATCCCACCCCATCCCATCCCATCCCATCCCATCCCATCCCATCCCATCCATCCCATCTCCCATCCCATCCCATCCCATCCCATATCCATCCCATCCCATCCCATCCCATCCCATCCCATCCCATCCCATCCCATCCCATCCCACCCCATCCCATCCCATCCCATCCATCCCATCCCATCCATCCCATCCATCCCCATCCCATCCCATCCCATCCCACCCCATCCCATCCCATCCCATCCCATCCCATCCCATCCCATCCCATCCCATCCCATCCCATCCCATCCATCCCATCCATCCCATCCCATCCCATCCCATGTCCATCCCTGCTGTCCATCCCATATCAGTCCCTTCTGTCCATCCATCCTCTCCTTTCTGCCCCTCTCATATCTCCCCCCCACACACACACACCCCATCCCCCCCCGACCCCCTCTCTAACCCCCCAGCCCCTCCATCCCCCCCCATTACCCCCTTCCCATCCCCATTATCCTGCCCTTCTATCCCCATTGCCCCCCCAACCCCCCCAACATCCCACCCTTCTATCCCCATTATCCCCCCCCATTCCCCCCATTACCCCCATCCCCCCCATTACCCCCTGCCCTTCTATCCCCATTACCCCCATCCATCCCCATTATCCCCCCCATCCTCCCCCATTACCCCCTGCCCTTCCACCTCCTTCAATCCCCCCTTCATATCTCCCCCACCACCACCCCATATCCCCCCTGACCCCCTCTCTAACCCCCCATCCACCCCCATTACCCCCTTCTATCCCCATTATCCTCCCCCACCCCCCCATTAACCCCTTCCATCCCCATTACCCCCCCATCCCCCCCCATTAACCCCCTTTCCATCCCCATTATCCTCCCCCACCCCCCCATTAACCCCCTTCCATCCCCATTATCCCCCCCCATCCCCCCCCATTACCCCCTGCCCTCCCACCCCCCTCAACCCCCCCTCCATATCTCCCCCCCCATCCCCCCCCTGACCCCCTCTCTAACCCCCCAGCCCCTCCATCCACCCCCATTACCCCCTTCCCATCCCCATCATCCTGCCCTTCTATCCCCATTGCCCCCCCCAACCCCCCATTACCCCCATCCCCCCCCATTACCCCCTGCCTTTCCACCCCCCTCAACCCCCCCTTCATATCTCCCCCACACACCCCATCCCCCCCCTGACCCCCTCTCTAACCCCTCACCCCCCCCATCCACCCCCATTACCCCCTTCCCATCCCCATTATCCCCCCCCATGCTCCCCAATTCCCCCATCCCCCCCCATTACCCCCTGCCCTTCCACCCCCCTCAACCCCCCCTCCATATCTCCCCCCCCATCCCCCCCCTGACCCCCTCTCTAACCCCTCAGCCCCCCCATTACCCCCTTCCATCCCCATTATCCCCCCCCATCCCCCCATTACCCCTTCCATCCCCATTATCCCCCCCCATTAACCCCCTTCCCATCACCATTATCCTCCCCCACCCCCATTACCCCCTTCCATCCCCATTATCCCCCCCGATCCCCCCCCATTAACCCCCTTCCATCCCCATTATCCCCCCCATCCCCCCCCAATTCCCCCATCCCCCCCCATTACCCCCTGCCCTCCCACCCCCCTCAACCCCCCCTCCATATCTCCCCCCCCCATCCCCCCCCTGACCCCTTCTCTAACCCCTCAGCCCCCCCATCCCCCCCCATTACCCCCTTCCCATCCCCATTATCCCCCCCCATCCCCCCCATTACCCCCATCCCCCCCCATTACCCCCTGCCCTCCCACCCCCCTCACCCCCCCCTCCATATCTCCCCCCCCATCCCCCCCCTGACCCCCTCTCTAACCCCTCAGCTCCCCCATTACCCCCTTCCATCCCCATTATCCCCCCCCATCCACCCCCATTACCCCTTCCATCCCCATTATCCCCCCCATCCCCCCCCATTACCCCCTGCCCTCCCACCCCCCTCACCCCCCCCTCCATATCTCCCCCCCATCCCCCCCCTGACCCCTCTCTAACCCCGCAGCCCCCCCTCGGACGCCCCCACCCCCCCCCAGCCCATCAGGGCCCTGTTCTCAGCGACCGCCTGCACTGCCTGGCCCTGGACGAAGCCGACCCCCAACCTGGGCTATTATGCAACGGGATCATGACGGGTGGGGGGCAGCGCGGACCCCCCCGGCGCAGGGAGCGTTTGGCTTTGGCCTATTTGAGCCCTTTGGTGCTGAGGAAGGAGCTGGAGAGTTTGGTGGAGAACGAGGGCAGCGAGTGCCTGGCGCAGGCGGCGCTGGTGGACAGTCACCCCATCCTCTATTGGAACCTGCTCTGGTTCTTCCAGCGCCTCGAGCTGCCCAGCGACCTGCCCCGGTTATTGCTGGGCTCACAGCACATGGCCACAGCGCGGCAGGTAATGGGGGGGGTCACATATGGCTGCCCTATGGCAGGTAATGGGATGGGGGGATCCCATATGGCTGTCCCATAGCAGGTAATGGGGGGATCCCATATGGCTGCCCTATGGCAGGTAATGGGGGGGGATCCCATATGGCTGCCCCATAGCAGGTATTGGGATGGGGGGATTCTATATGGCTGCCCTATGGCAGGTATTGGGATGGGGGGATCCCATATGGCTGCCCTATGGCAGGTAATGGGATGGGATGGGGGGATCCCATATTGCTGCCCTATGGCAGGTAATGGGGGGATCCCATATGGCTGCCCCATAGCAGGTAATGGGATGGGGGGATCCTATATGGCTGCCCTATGGCAGGTAATGGGGTGGGGGGATCCTATATGGCTGCCCTATGGCAGGTAATGGGGGGATCCCATATGGCTGCCCCATAGCAGGTATTGGGATGGGGGGATTCTATATGGCTGCCCTATGGCAGGTAATGGGGGGATCCTATATGGCTGCCCTATGGCAGGTAATGGGATGGGGGGATCCCATATGGCTGTCCCATAGCAGGTAATGGGGGGGATCACATATGGCCACCCCATGGCAGGTAATGGGGGGATCCCATATGGCCCCAACACGGCAGGTAATGGGATGGGGGGATCCTATATGGCTGCCCTATGGCAGGTAATGGGATGGGGGGATCATAGCAGGTAATGATATAAGGGGGGGCTGTGGGGTTATATGGGGGACTATGGGGGTATATGGGGGTCTGTGGGGTTATAAGGGGGGCTGTGGGGTTATAATTGGGGCTGTGGGGTTATAATTGGGGCTGTGGGGTTATATGGGGGGCTGTGGGGTTATATGGGGGGCTATAGGGTTATATGGGGGACTGTGGGGGGGCATCACGACCCCATTTCCCCCCCCCCCCCCAGGCGCTGCCCCCCGATGTCACCGTTGGAGTCCGGCTGTTGTGGGACGTCCTGGAGCCCGACCCCGACAGCGCCCCCCCGCTCTACGTGCTCTGGAGGCTGCACAGTGAGTGGGGGGGGGTCGGGGCTGTGTTGTGTATTATGGGGGGGGGGCTGCACTGACCCATTGCCGTATCCCCCCCCCCCCAGGTAACATCCCCGGCCGGCTGCAGGCCTGGCCGTGCCGTGCCCCCCCCGCCTCGTTGTCCTTCCTGGAGGCTGTTCTGAGCCACGTGGGGCTCAACGAGGTGCACAAAGCGATCGGGCTGTTCCTCGACCTGCCCCCAACCACGGGGGGGGCCCAACACATGCACAGGTACCTCAAAAACACCCCAAAACCCCTTTACACCCCCCCCAGAGCCCCCCAACCCCCCCTTACCATCCCTTTATCTCCACATTAACCATCCCTTTATCCCCCCTTCACCATCCCTTTACTGTCCCTTTACCTCTTTATCCCCCTTTACCATCCCTTTATCCCCACTTTGCCCCTTTATCCCCCCTTACCCCCCTTTACCATCCCTTTACTGTCCCTTTATCCCCCCTTTACCTCCTTTTACCCCTTTACCATCCCTTTACCCTCACTTTGCCCCCTTTATCCCCTTTTACTGTCCCTTTATTCCCCCCTTTTACCCCTTTATCATCCCTTCACCCACCTTTATACACCCTTATCCCCCCTTTACCCCCTTTAAAACCCTTTACCATCCTTTTATCCCCACTTTGCCCCCTTTATCCTCCCTTTACCATCCCTTTATCCCCCCTTTATACCCTCTCTATCCCCCTCTACTGTCCCTTTACCCCCCTTTACCATCCCTTTACCCCCCTTTTTACCCTCTTAATCCCCTTTTACTGTCCTTTTACCCCCTTTACCATCCCTTTATCCCTCCTTTACCCCCTTTACCCCCCTTTACCATCCCTTTATCCCTCCTTTAACCCCATTTACCATCCCTTTACCATCCCTTTACCCCCCTTTATACCCTCTTTATCCCCCTTTACTCCCATTTACACCCCTTTATCCCCCCTTCACCATCCCTTTACTGTCCCTTTATCCCCCCTTTTACCCCTTCACCATCCCTTCACCCACCTTTATACACTCTTTATCCCCCCTTACCCCCTTTTAACCCTTTCCCATCCCTTTATCCCCACTTTGCCCCCTTTACCCCCCTTTACCATCCCTTTATCCCCCTTTATACCCTCTTTATCCCCCTTTACCATCCCTTTACTGTCCCTTTATCCCCCCTTTACCTCCTTTTACCCTTTACCATCCCTTTATCCCCCCTTTACCGTCCCTTTATCCCTCCTTTACCCCCTTTACCATCCCTTTACCCCCACTTTAAACCCTCTTTATCCCCCTTTACTCCCCTTTACCCCCCATTTGCCCCCATTTACCATCCCTTTACTGTCCCTTTATCCCCCCCTTTACATCCCTTTACCATCCCTTTATCCCTCCTTTACCACCTTTACCCCTTTACCATCCTGTTACCCCCCTTTTCCCCCCTTTACCCACCTTTATACCCTCTTTATCCCCCCTTTTACCCCTTTACTGTCCCATTACCCCCCTTTGTCCCCCTTTATCATCCCTTTACCATCCCTTTATCCCCCCTTTACCCCCATCTACCCCCTTTATCTCCCCTTTCCCATCCCTTTATCCCCCTTTCCCGTCCCTTTATCCCTCCTTTACCACCTTTTACCCCCTTTACCATCCCATTACTCCCCTTTTATCCCCTTTTTCCCCCTTTACCCCCCTTCATACCCTCTTTATCCCCCTTTTCCATCCCTTTATCCCCCCTTTACCCCCTTTTAACCCTTTACCATCCCTTTACCCCCATCTACCCCCATTTACCCCCTTTATCCCCCCTTTACCGTCCCTTTATCCCTCCTTTACCACCTTTACCCCCTTTACCATCCCGTTACCCCCCTTTTACCCCTGTTTTCCCCCCTTTACCCCCCTTCATACCCTCTTTATCCCCCTTTACCATCCCTTTACTGTCCCTTTACCCCCCTTTTACCCCTTTTACCGTCCTGTTACCCCCCTTTGTCCCCCGTTATCATCCCTTTACCATCCCTTTATCCCCCCTTTACCCTCTTTTACCCCTTTACCGTCTCTTTATACCCTCTTTATCCCCCTTTACCATCCCTTTACTGTCCCTATATCCCCCTTTATCCCCCTCTTTCCCCCCCCCAGGAGCATCTATCGTGAGATCCTCTTCCTGACGCTGGCAGCGCTGGGCAGGGAGCACACAGACATCGGTACGGAGGGGGGGTGGGCTCAAGGTGGGGGGGGGGGGGTCCATAGAAGGGGATGGGGGAGGTATATGGGGGGGGTTATGAGCATCACTGACCCCCCCCCCATTTAACCAGCCGCCTTCGACAAGAAGTACCGCTCCGCATACAACAAACTGGGGGGCAGCCTGGGCAAGGAGGAGCTGCGGCGCCGGCGGGCACAACCCCCCAGCTCCAAAGCCATCGACTGCAGGAAGAGCTTCGGGGCCCCCCTGGAGTGTTAATGGGGGAGGGGGGGGTCCGGGTGGGGAGGGGGGGGTCCCGGTTTGGTGCCCCCCCCACACCCTTAAAAAGGGGCATTTTTTACCGTCAGTGTTAATAGATGTTATTTTTTATTTATTCCTGGCACTGGAAGACCCCCCCCTGCAGAGCCTCCATGGGCTGGGGGGGGGGGAAAAACCCCGCACTGTGCAATAGGGCTGCACCCCCCCATATCCCCCCCTATATCCCCATATCCCCCCCTATATCCCCATACCCCCCTCTATATTCCCATATCCCCCCCTATATCCCCATATCCCCCCCTATATCCCCATATCCCCCCCTATATCCCCATATCCCCCCTCTATATCCCCATATCCCCCCCTATATCCCCATATCCCCCCCTATATCCCCATATCCCCCCCTATATTCCCATATCCCCCCCATATCCCATATATCCCCCATATCCCCCTCCATACCCCCCTATATCATCCCCATATGCCCCCATATCCCCTATATCCCCCCCCATATCCCCTATATCCCCTCCTATATCCCCATATCATCCCCATATCCCCCCCCATGTCCCCTATACCCCCAATATCCCCCCTATATCCCCCCCATATATCCCCCTATATCCCCATATCATCCCCATATCCCCCCCCATATCCCTCTATATCCCCCCCATATATCCCCTATATCACCATTTCCCCCCCTATATCCCCCATATCCCCTATCCCCCCCTATATTCCCCCATATCTCCTATATACCCCCATATCCCCGCCTTCCCCCCCCATCCCCCATATCTCCTATATCCCCCCAACCCCCCCCATCCCCCATATCTCCTATATCCCCCATATCCCCATATATCCCCCCCATATCCCCATATATCCCCCCCATATCCCCTATATCCCCCTATATCCTCCCTTATATTTCCCATATCCCCATATATCCCCCCTATATCCCCCTATATCCCCATATCATCCCCATATCCCTCCCATAGCCCCTATATCTTTTATATCCCCCCCCATATCCCCTATATCCCACATATCCCCCCCCATATATCCCCCCTATATCCTCCATATCCCCTATATGGGGATTCCTCTGTATCCCCATATCCCCCCCATATCCCCGATATCCCCCCCTATATCCCCCCATATCCCCCTATATCCCCATATCATCCCCATATCCCCCCCATATCCCCTATATCCCCCCCATATCCCCCTATATCCCCATATCCCCCCCCTATATCCCCTATATCCCCCCCATATCCTCCCATATCCCCCTATATCCCCATATCCCCCCCATATATCCCCTATATCCCCCCCCATATCCTCTATATCCCCATATCATCCCCATATCCCCCCTATATCCCCTATATCCCCCCCATATCCCCTATATCCCCTCCTATATCCCCATATCATCCCCATATCCCCCCATATCCCCCCCTATATCCCCATATCCCCCTATATCCCCATATCCCCCCTATATCCCCGATATCCTCCCCTATATCCCCCATATCCCCATATCATCCCCATATATCCCTATATCCCCCCCTATATCCTCCCATATACCCCTATATCCCCATATCCCCCTATATCCCCCATATACCTCCATATATCCCCCATACCCCCCTATATCCCTCCCCCCGGGGGGTGCCGTTGTAAATAAAGCCGCCGCACTATTTTCTCCTCCTGCCTCCCCCCCCCTCCCCGTTTATTCGCCTCCTTTGGGGTTGGGTTCTATCGGAGCCGCCATGACACCATAGAGATCAACAAGACGTGCCAGAGCGGCACCCCGGCCCGGCGGCCATCTTGAGGCCTAGCGAGTCCGCCGAAGCCTCGCCGTGTTGCGGCCGGTACCGGGCCGCGGCCTCGCCGTGGGCACGTGTAGTAAGGTCACGTGAGTCCAACCCGGCGGTACGGCGGCCGAGTTGGGCCCAAAGGCCTCGTTAACGTCGCTCGGGGGCGGAGGTTCCGAACTGGGAGGTTGTTTTTTTTTTTCCCTTTTTTTTTACACATAAAGCGGCGGCGAAATACCCGGATGTCCAGGCGCCGGGACCCATTAAAGGCGCCCCGCGGGGAAGCTCCTCGCCTCCCGATTGGTGGAGCCGCGTGTCAATCCTCACCCTCACCCGCCAATAAGAAGCGAGAGGCGGGTTGACTGTGGGCATCCTCGTGTGTAATAGGCTTGCCGCGCTGTCAATCCGCGAGTCCAACCAATGCGCGTCGTCGCTGGGGTCGGGAGGCGGGAGTAGCGCGGCGGGGCCGCTGCCCAATCAGCGGCATTGTTTGTGGTGGTGCCGGCTGCTCGGCTGTGGGCTGCGGCGCCGCCTGCTCCGCCCGCGGCCCGGCCCGAACCGGGACCGGCAGCACCGGGCGGAACCGGCAGGTCAGAGCTTCAATGGGGCGGGGACGAGGGGGGGGGGGGGAACCGAGGGGATGCGGGGGCGGACGGCGGTGGGGGGGGGGTTGGATCCCGGTTCGGTCGGTCCCGGTTCGGTCCCGGTTCGGTTCGGTTTCGGTTCCGGTTCGGTCCCGTCGGTTCCGTGGGGGTTGGGGGAAGGGGAAGGGAGGGCGGCGGTGGGTTGGGGTGGGGGTTGGGATCCCGGTTCGGTCCGTTCGGTTCCGGTTCGGTTCCGGTTCGGTTCCGGTTCGGTTCCGGTTCGGTTCAGTCGGTTCCGGTTCGGTCCCATCGGTTCCGTGGGGTCGGTCGGGCCGGACGGGGGTGGGGGAGGGAAGGGGAGGGCGGCGGCGATGTGTGGGGGGGGGATCCCGGTTCGGTTCCGGTCCCGGTTCGGTTCCGGTTCGGTCCCGTCGGTTCCGTGGGGGCGGGGCTGAGGGCTCCGCCCGGCTGCGGCCCAGCGTGGGGGTGGGGGGAGACCGAGGGGGCGGTGGGGGGGGGCGCTTTGTTCAGCTCCGTTCTCCCGGTTCCGGTACCGTTTTTCCTCCCCCCCCCCCCCCGGTTCGGTTCGATATTAAAACGGGATCGTTCGGTGCGGCCCAAAAGCGCCGCCGGTTCCACGGGAGGTTCGGGAAGAAACGGAACCTTTGATGGAGCCGTGACAGGAAGGAGGAGGATTGAGGGGGGGGGGGGGGGAAGAGGCCGCGGTTCGGTTCGAGCTGCGGTTCGGGCCGGTCCATAAACGGTTCCGGTGTGTTCGGGGCTCCCTTAGATCGGACACGAGGTTGATTTAATCCCCGTTGGTTCCGGTGCTGCCCCGTCGGTTCGGCCGCGACACACGTGGTGCGCACCGGAGCCCCATAGAACCCCCATAGAACCCACTATACCCCATAGAACCCCCCTATACCCCATATAACCCCCTATAACCCGCTATTAACCCCTATATAACCCTATTGGGTCACACCGGGACCCCCCCCCACCGGGATGTGCCCCCCCCCCCCCGCCGGGTGAGCCCCGTGACGCGGCGGATGGAGCATCCATCTTTGTGGGGCTCGGCGGAGCCGCTTCCTCTTCCGACCCCAAAGAGCTTTATATGGGGGGGGGGTCCCATAGAAGCCCCATGAAACAAGGGGGTCCCATTAGAAGCCCCCTTAAATGAGGGGGGGGGTTCCCATTAGAAGCCCGGTTAAATGAGGGGGGGTCCCATTGGAAGCCCTGTTAAATGAGGGGGGGGGGGGGGGGGTCCCATTGGAAGCCTCGTTAAATGAGGGGGGGTTGCATTGGAAGCTCTGTTAAATGAGGGGGGGGGTCCCATTGGAAGCCCGGTTAAATGAGGGGGGGTCCCATTGGAAGCCACGTTAAACACCTGAAGGGGGGGGTCCCATTAGAAACCCTGTTAAATGAGGGGGGGGGTCCCATTGGAAGCCACGTTAAATGGGGGGGGGGTCCCGTTGGAAGCCACGTTAAACACCCGAAGGGGGGGGGGGAGGTGTCCCATTAGAAGCCCTGTTAAATGAGGGGGGGGTTCCATCAGAAGCCACGTTAAATGAGGGGGGGGGGGTTCCATTGGAAGCCCTGTTAAATGAGGGGGGGTCCCATTGGAAGCCACGTTAGAGGAGGGGGGGGTCCCATTGGAAGCTCTGTTAAATGAGGGGGGGTCCCATTGGAAGCCACGTTAAACACCTGAAGGGTGGGGGGGTCCCGTTAGAAGCCACGTTAAATGAGGGGGGGGGTCCCATTGGAAGCTCCATTAAATGAGGGGGGGTCCCGTTGGAAGCCACGTTAAATGAGGGGGGGATCCCATTGGAAGCCCAGTTAAACACCTGAAGGGGGGGGTCCCATTGGAAGCCATGTTAAATGAGGGGGGGGGGTCCCGTTGGAAGCCCCGTTAAACGAGGGGGGGATCCCATTGGAAGCCCCATTAAATGAGGGGAGGGGGGGGTCCCATTGGAAGCCCTGTTAAATGGGGGAGGGGTCCCATTGGAAGCCTCGTTAAACACCCGAAGGGAGGGGGGAGCGTTGGAAGCCACGTTAAATGAGGGGGGGGTTCCATTGGAAGCCCCGTTAAACACCTGAAGGGGGGGTCCCATTGGAAGCCATGTTAAATGAGGGGGGGGTTCCGTTGGAAGCCCCATTAAATGAGGGGGGGGGGGGTCCCATTGGAAGCCACGTTAAACACCTGAAGGGTGGGGGGGTCCTGTTAGAAGCCACGTTAAATGAGGGGGGGGGTCCCATTGGAAGCCCCATTAAATGAGGGGGGGTCCATTGGAAGCCCCGTTAAACACCTGAAGGGGGGGGGTCCCATTGGAAGCCATGTTAAATGAGGGGGGGCCCCATTGGAAGCCCTGTTAAATGAGGGGGGGGTTCCGTTGGAAGCCCCATTAAATGAGGGGGGGTCCCATTGGAAGCCACGTTAAATGAGGGGGGGGGTTCCATTGGAAGCTCTGTTAAATGAGAGGGGGGGGTCCCGTTAGAAGCCCCGTTAAACGAGGGGGGGGGGGTGTTCCATTGGGAGCCTGAGGTCCCTGCCCCACACCATCCTTAGCACTGGGTCCCCCCCAGGACCCCCAGCCCCACACAGGGGCTCAGTGGGGATCCCAACCCGGAACGGACCCAAATCCTCCCCATCAGCTCCTTCAGTCCCAGCTCCCCACATCCAGCCTTATAGGGTCTGGGGGCTGAGCCCCACATTGGGGGTGGGCGGCCCTATGGGGTGTCAGTGGGGGTCTATAGGGGGCTGGGCTGTGTTGGGGATGGGAGGGGGCTCCAGCTCTGCGTTGCTGCTGGCTGTACAGATGGGCTGTGCTGGAGGTGCTGGGTGGGCGTGCAGCATTGGAGAGTGGGGGGGGGGCAGCTCAGCACGGTGTCGTGCCCCCCCCCCCAGTATCCCCAGCCTTGTGCCCCCCCCAGCCCTGTATATCCCCAGCCCTGCATTGTGCCCCCCCAGTCCTGCATTGTGCCCCCCCCAGCCCTGTATATCCCCAGCCCTGCATTGTGCCCCCCCCAGCCCTGTATTGTGCCCCCCCCAGTCCTGTATTGTGCCCCCCCCAGTCCTGTATTGTGCCCCCCCCAGTCCTGCATTGTGCCCCCCCAGCCCTGTATATCCCCAGCCCTGTATTGTGCCCCCCCCCAGCCCTGCATTGTGCCCCCCCAGCCCTGCATTGTGCCCCCCCAGCCCTGCATTGTGCCCCCCCCCAGCCCTGCATTGTGCCCCCCCAGCCCTGTATTGTGCCCCCCCCAGCACTGTATATCCCCAGCTCTGCATTGTGCCCCCCATCCCTGCATCCCCCCCACTGCAGTGTCCTTTCCCCCCCCAGCCCCTATGTGACCCCATTCCTGTATCCTGTCCCTGTGCCCCCATCTCTGTGTCCTGCCCCCCCATCCCTGCATACCCCAAGTCCTGTGTGCCCCCCAGCCCTGCATGGTGCCCCCCCCATCCCTTTGTGCCCCCCCTGCCCTGCCCCCCCCCCCCCCCAATCCCTGCATGCCCCTCATTGCTGCATCCTGCCCCCTCCATCCCTGCATACCCCCAGCCCTTCGTACCCCAAGTCCTCTGTGCCCCCCAGCCCTGCATGGTACCCCCCCATCCCCGCCCCCCCCCCCCCATCCCTGCATCCCCCCCATCCCTGCATATCCCCATCCCTGTGTGGTGGCCCCCCATCCCTGTGTGCCCCCCAGCCCTGTATATCCCCATCCCTCCATGTCCCCATCCCTGTGTGGTGCCTCCCTATCCCTTAACCCCCCCCCAATCCCTGTATCCCCCCATCCCCATGTCCTGCCCCCCATCCCCGTGTCCTGCTCCCATTGCATCCCCCGCAGTGTTGTTGCTGTTGCTGTTGTTGCTGTTGCTGTTGCCATATCTCAGCTCCGAGCTCTGCCAAGACAAAACAAAACTCTGCGACCTCGTGGGCTCTGTTAGCTCCCAGCCCCGGCTCCTATTGCCCCTATTGCCCCTATTGCTCCTATAGCCCCTATAGCCCCTATAGCCCCTATTGCCCCTATAGCCCCTGTTGCCCCTATAGCCCCTATAGCCCCTATTGCCCCTGTTGCCCCTATTGCTCCTGTTGCCCCTATAGCCCCTGTTGCCCCTATAGCCCCTGTTGCCCCTATAGCCCCTGTTGCCCCTATAGCCCCTATAGCCCCTATAGCCCCTATTGCCCCTATAGCCCCTATTGCCCCTATAGCCCCTATTGCCCCTATAGCCCCATTGCTCCTGTTGCCCCTATTGCTCCTGTTGCCCCTATAGCCCCTATTGCCCCTATAGCCCCTGTTGCCCCTATAGCCCCTATTGGCCCTATAGCCCCTATAGCCCCTATCGCCCTTATCGCTCCTATTGTCCCTATTGCCCCTATTGTCCCTACTGCCCCTATTGCCCCTATTGCCCCTATTGCCCCTATAGCCCCTATTGCCCCTGTTGCTGCTCTCCCTGCTTTGATGTGGGCTGGATCCTGCAGGATGCCGATGGGTTTCAAAATGGTTCCTTAGGAATCGACCCTTGTTCCCAAACCCAACTCATTTTCCCCTCCCTCAACTCACCCTTTATTATTGAAATCCCTGATTCTCATTCAATCTCGGAGCCTTTAAATACCAGCCATAATTCTGTGTTGGCACCTTGGTGGTGGTTGGTTTCCATTGATGGCAATGGGATGTCCCCGGCATGGCAGCGCCCCATGGATGTGGGGCCCGGACCCACAATGGGTGGCTGGGGTGGGGGTGGATCCTGCTTTGGTCCTGAACCTGGTTGTGTTGTGTTGTGGTTGCGTTGGAAGGGTCCTTAAAGATCTTAGAGCTGTGGGGTGGGTTGGAAGGGTCCTTACAGGTCATAGAGCCATGGGGTGGGTTGGAAGGGTCCTTAGAGGTTATAGGGCTGTGGGGTGGTTGGGTTGGAAGGGTCCTTGCAGGTCATAGAGCCATGGGGTGGGTTGGAAGGGTCCTTAAAGACCATAGAGCTGTGGGGTGGGTTGGAAGGGTCCTTGCAGGTCATAGAGCTGTGGGGTGGTTGGGTTGGAAGGGACCTTACAGGTTACAGAGCTGTGGGGTGGGTTGGAAGGGTCCTTAAAGATTATAGGATCACGGGATGGGTTGGAAGGGTCCTTAAAGCTCATAGAACCAATGGGGTGGGTTGGAAGAGTCCTTAAAGATTATAGGGTCATGGGATGGGTTGGAAAGGTCCTTAAAGATTATAGGACCATGGGATGGATTGGAAGGGTCTTTAAAGCTCATAAAACCAATGGGGTGGGTTGGAAGGGTCCTTAAAGATTATAGGGTCATGGAATGGGTTGGAAGGGTCCTTAAAGATTATAGGGTCCTTAAAGATTATAAGGTCCTTAAAGATTATAGGGTCATGGGATGGGTTGGAAAGGTCCTTAAAGATTATAGGATCACGGGATGGGTTGGAAGGGTCCTTAAAGCTCATAGAACCAATGGGATGGGTTGGAAGGGTCCTTAAAGATTATAGGGTCATGGGATGGATTGGAAAGGTCCTTAAAGATTATAGGACCATGGGATGGATTGGAAGGGTCCTTAAAGCTCATAAAACCAATGGGGTGGGTTGGAAGGGTCCTTAAAGATTATAGGATCACAGGATGGGTTGGAAGGGTCCTTAAAGCTCATAGAACCAATGGGGTGGGTTGGAAGGGTCCTTAAAGATTATAGGGTCCTTAAAGATTATAGGCCCATGGGTTGGGTTGGGGGGTCCCTCAGAACCCGCTGGGGGCTGAGCTGACCCTCCCCAGTGGGTCGGGGGGGGGGGGTCCCGAGCTCTGCATCACCTGCACATAATGGATGGGGTTGGGAAGGGCCGCATCAAAGCCCCTATTGTTAATGCAGTCAAAGGGCTTTTCAGCGTGGGAATAGAAGCACCCAGAGGATGGTCCTGGGGAAAGGACCCTCAAATGCCACGAGATCTATGGGGCTGGGATGCTCTGCCCTTCCCGCACCCCAACACACCGCTGGGGGGTCAAGCAGGTTGTTCTCCCAGTGGGGCTGGGGACCTCAAGGACCCCATTGCTGGGATCTATGGGGTGTAGTGGTGCTGGGGGCCCACAGTGCTGGGGTCTATGGGGTATCACACTCATGGGGACCTCAGGGTCCCATTGCTGGGATCTATGGGGTGTTCTGGTGCTGGGGGGCCACAGTACTGGGGTCTATGGGGTATCGCACTCATGGGGGCCTCAAGGATCCCATTGCTGGGGATCTATGGGGTGTAGTGGTGCTGGGGGAGGCATAATGCTGGGCCCTATGGGGAGTAGAACTGATGGGGGCCTCCAGGATCCCATTGCTGAGATCTATGGGGAATAGCTCTGATGGGGACCTCAGGGACCCCATTGCTGGGATCTATGGGGTGTAGTGGTACTATGGGGAGTAGCACTAATGGGGACCTCAGGGATCCCATTGCTGGGATCTATGGGGTGTAGTGGTGCTGGGGGGGCCATAATGGTGGGATCTATGGGGAGTAGCATTGATGGGGACCTCAGGGTCCCATTGCTGGGATCTATGGGGTGTTCTGGTGCTGGGGGCCCACAGTGCTGGGGTCTATGGGGTATTGCATTGATGGGGGGCCTCCAGGACCCCATTGCTGAGATCTATGGGGAATAGCTCTGATGGGGACCTCAAGGACCCCATTGCTGGGATCTATGGGGTGTAGTGGTGCTGGGGGGCTGTGATGCTGGGGCCTATGGGGAGTAGCATTGATGGGGGCCTCCCGGATCCCATTGCTGGGGTCTATGGGGTGTAGTGGGATCTATGGGGAGTAGCATTGATGGGGACCTCAAGGACCCCATTGCTGGGATCTATGGGGAGTGCTGGTGTTGGGGGGCTGTAATGCTAGGGTCTATGGGGTATCACACTCATGGGGACCTCAGGGTTCCATTGCTGGGACCTATGGGGTGTAGTGGTGCTGGGGGGGCCATAATGGTGGGATCTATGGGGAGTAGCATTGATGGGGACCTCAAGGACCCCATTGCTGGGATCTATGGGGTGTAGTGGTGCTGGGGGGCCACAGTGCTGGGGTCTATGGGGTATTGCACTCATGGGGACCTCAGGGTCCCATTGCTGGGATCTATGGGGTGTAGTGGTGCTGGGGGGGCCATAATGGTGGGCCCTATGGGGAGTAGCACTGATGGGGGCCTCCAGGATCCCATTGCTGGGATCTATGGGGTGTTCTAGTGCTGGGGCCTATGGGGGCCCCATGGCAGCCCCCACAGTCCCCCCATAGCAGCCCCATGTCTGCCCCATGGCCGCCCTATAGCTGCCCCCATAGCAGCCCCATGTCTGCCCCCATAGCAGCCCCCGTGGCCGCCCTATAGCAGGCCCCGTGGCTGCCCCATAGCAGCCCCCATAGCCGCCCCATGTCTGCCCCACAGCCGACCCATAGCAGCCCCCATAGCCGCCCCATGACCCCCCCCCCCTTGGCCACCCCCATGTCTGCCCCATAGCAGCCCCCATGTCCGCCCCATAGCCGCCCCCATATAGCAGCCCCCATAGCCGCCCCATGTCTGCCCCACAGCCGCCCCATAGCAGCCTCCATAGCAGCCCCATGACCCCCCCTCCTTGGCCACCCCCATGTCTGCCCCATGTCCGCCCCACATCCCCGCTCTGTCCCCGTTTAACGGCGTCGCGGAGCTTCATGAATGAAGACAAAGTTTGGCCGGTCGCCAGGGGCGGCCCAAAGAACCGGGGGGGGGGTGGGGGGGGGGGTGTCTCCACCAAGTGACTTTAACACCAAAACGGCCTTTAAAACACCCCCCCCCATCCCCCCCCCCCCCAAAACGAAGCGTGTCCTGAGGTTACAAACCGGCTGTGACCGGTTGGGTTTTTTTTTCCTTTTTTTTTTGTATATTTTTTGGGGTTTTTTTTCCTCCTTTTTCCCCGCGAGGAATTCTGGGTAAAAGGAAAAACCATCCCCCCCCCCCCCCTCCCCATCCCCCCCCCCCTCCCCAACCCAACCCCCCCCCCCCTTTTTCTTTTGTTTAATATAACATGCGGCGGATGATTGACAGCTCGGGGCCCGCCGTGGGGGGGGGGCACTGAGCCGCCCCACCCCCCCCCCCATCTTTAACACCCCCCCATCCCTAACGCCCCCCCCCCATCCTTAACCCCCCCCCCCCATCGGACCCTCCCCGCCCCCCGGCCGTAATTCGCTTGTCAAGCGGAGGCGGCGGTTCGTTGCTTTCTATACCTGTGAGTATCGCCGAGCACAGACAAAAGGTGCAGCCCCCCCCCCCACCCCAAAATCCCCAGCCCCCCCCCCCCCAAAATCTCCATCTCCCCCCCCCTCCCCAGCCCCATTTGGCAGCGCTGTGCCGTCTCAAAGCCGCCCCCCCCCCATCGCACCGTCCCACCTCCACGCGGTCTCAATACGGAGCGCCGCCCCCCCCCCATTAACACCCCGCCACCCCCCCACCATTAACCTCCCCCCCCCCACCCTCCTCGCCGTGTCGCAGCCCCCGCTGTGAGCGCCGCCCGAGCCGTATCGAGCCGAGCCGAGCCGTGCCATGTTATGTTGAGCAGTGCCGTGTTGAGCCGGGCCATGTTGTGCCGTGCTATATTGTGCCGTGCAGTGCCGTGCCGAGCCGTATTGAGCCGTGTTGAGCCGTGTTGTGTTGAGCCGAGCCGTGCTGTGCCGTGTTGAGCCGTGCCGAGCCGTATTGAGCCGGGCCATGTTGAGCCGTGCTATATTGTGCCGAGCAGTGCCGTGTCGAGCCGTGTTGAGTCGAGCCGTGTTGATCTGAGCCGTGCTGTGCCGTATTGAACCGTGCTGTGCCGTGCCATGTTGAGTCGAGCTGTGCCGAGCCGTATTGAGCCAGGCCATGTTGAGCCGTGCTATATTGTGCTGTGCTATATTGTGCCGTGCTGTGCCGTGTCAAGCTGTATTGAGCCGTGCCGTGCTGTGCCGTGCCAAGCCGTATTGAGCCGGGCCATGTTGAGCTGTGCTATATTGTACCGTGCTGTGCCGTGTCAAGCCGTGTTGAGCCAGGCCATGTTGAGCAGTGCCTTGCTGTGCCATGTCGAGCCGTATTGAGCCATGCTATGTTGAGCCGAGCCGTGCCGAGCTGTATTGAGCCGGGCCATGTTGTGCCGTGCCGTGTTGAACTGTGCCGTGTTGAGCCATGCCAGGCCGTGTTGAGCCGTGTTGAGTCGTGCCGAGCCGTGCCATGTTATGTTGAGCCGAGCCAAGCCATGTTGAGCCTTGTTGAGCCGTGCCATGTTATAGCCATGAGCTATGTTATGTTGTGCCGTGCCGAGCCGTGTTGAGCCGTGCCGTGTTATGTTGAGCCGAGTCGTGCCGTGTTAAGCAGTGCCGAGCTGTGCCGTGCCATGTTATGTTAAACAGTGCCGTGCTGTGCCATGTTGAGCTATGTTATGTTGTGCCGTGCCATGTTGAGCCGAGCAGTTGCCGTGCTGTGCCGTGTTAAGTCGTGCCGTGCCGTGCCATGTTATGTTGTGCTGTGCCATGTTGAGCCGTGCCGTGCCATGTTAAGCAGTGCCGAGCCGTGCCATGCTGTGTTGAGCAGAGCCGTGCCGTGTTGTGCCATGCTGTGCCGTGCCGTATTGAGCCGTGCCATGTTGAGCCGTGCCGAGCCATGTTGAGCTGTGCCAAGCTGTGCCATGCCGTGTTGAGCCGTTCCGTGCCATGTTGTGCCATGTTGTTCCGTTCCATTCCGTTCCATTCCGTTCCGTGCCATGTTGTGCCATGTTGAGCCGTTCCATTCCGTGCCGTTCCATTCCGTTCCATTCCGTTCCATTCCGTTCCATTCCGTTCCATTCCGTTCCGTTCCGTTCCATTCCGTTCCATTCCGTTCCATTCTGTTCCATTCCGTTCCGTTCCGTTCCATTCCGTTCCGTTCCATTCCGTTCCGTTCCATTCCGTTCCATTCCATTCCGTTCCATTCTGTTCCATTCCATTCCATTCCGTTCCGTTCCATTCCGTTCCGTTCCATTCCGTTCCATTCCATTCCGTTCCATTCTGTTCCATTCCATTCCGTTCCGTTCCATTCCGTGCCATTCCGTTCCATTCCGTTCCATTCCGTTCCATTCCGTTCCATTCCGTTCCGTTCCGTTCCATTCTGTTCCGTTCCATTCTGTTCCGTTCCATTCTGTTCCGTTCCATTCCGTTCCGTTCCATTCCGTTCCGTTCCATTCAATTCCATTCCGTTTCATTCCGTTCCGTTCCATTCCGTTCCATTCCGTTCCGTTCCATTCCGTTCCGTTCCATTCCGTTCCGTTCCATTCCGTGCCATTCCGTTCCATTCCGTTCCATTCCGTTCCGTTCCATTCTGTTCCGTTCCATTCTGTTCCGTTCCATTCCGTTCCGTTCCATTCCGTTCCGTTCCGTTCCATTCAATTCCATTCCGTTCCGTTCCATTCCGTTCCATTCCATTCCGTTCCGTTCCGTTCCATTCCATTCCGTTCCATTCCGTTCCGTTCCATTCCGTTCCGTTCCATTCCGTTCCGTTCCATTCAATTCCATTCCGTTCCGTTCCATTCCGTTCCGTTCCATTCCGTTCCATTCCGTTCCATTCCATTCCATTCCGTTCCGTTCCATTCCGTTCCATTCCGTTCCGTTCCATTCCGTTCCGTTCCATTCTGTTCCGTTCCATTCCGTTCTGTTCCATTCAATTCCATTCCGTTCCGTTCCATTCAATTCCATTCCGTTTCATTCCGTTCCGTTCCATTCCGTTCCATTCCGTTCCATTCCGTTCCGTTCCATTCCGTTCCATTCCGTTCCGTTCCATTCCGTTCCATTCCGTTCCATTCCGTTCCATTCCATTCCATTCCGTTCCATTCTGTTTATCACCCCGCAGCTCCAGTGCCGCCCCAGGCTCCGTTTCTCTCCCGTCCGTTCCCAGCGGCTCCGTCGTGGTGATTTAACCCCCCCCCCCTTAATTCTGCCCCTCCCCACCTCGGGGTGGGCTCCGAGCTGCTCCATCCCGGCCCCATCGGCAGCTCCAACTGAGAACCACCATCAGCCTTTGTCTTTAATTCTCCACGGCCCAAAGCTGCCACCGAAGGGATGAGTTGAAACACACCGTGACTTTAATACACCGTGACTTTAATACACGGCCCGTGCTGGGAGCTGCTGCCCCCGGGTCTCCATTTGTTCCAATGGGATCCACGTTCCTTTACAGCCTCCCCTGCTGCAGGCCCTGCATGGCTCTACCTGCACCCCAGCCCTGCAGCCCCCAATGAGCCCCCAATGAGTCCCCATTGAGCCCCCACAGCCCCCGATGGGCCCCTGCAGCCCCCATTGATCCCCTGCAGCCCCCATTGATCCCCTGCAGCCCCCATTGAGCCCCCATTGATCCCTTGCAGCCCCCATTGAGCCCCCATTGATCTGAGAGATGAACTGAGAGCAGAGAACTGGGCTGAGATTTGAGCTGAGAGCTGGGCTGAGAGATGGGCTGAGAGCTGAGCTGAGGGCTGGGAGCTGGGCTGAGATATGAACTGAGGGCTGAGAGCTGGGTTGAGAGCTGAGAGCTGGGCTGGGAGCTGAACCTGAGGGCTGAGAGCTGGGCTGAGATTTGAGCTGAGAGCTGGGCTCTGATCCGAGATCTGGGCTGAGGGCTGAGAGATGGGCTGAGATCTGAACTGAGAGCTGAAATGAGGGCTGAGCTGAGAGCAGGGCTGAGATTTGAGCTGAGAGCTGAACTGAGGGCCGAGAGCTGTGAGCTGGGCTGAGATGGGCTGAGGGCTGAGATCTGGGCTGAGATTTGAGCTGAGAGATGGGATGAAAGCTGGGCTGAGATCTGAACTGAGGGCTGAGATTTGAGCTGAGAACTGAACTGAGGGCCGAGAGCTGGGCTGAGATTTGAGATCTGAACTGAGAGCTGAGAGATGGGCTGAGGGCTGAGATATGAACTGAGAGCTGGGCTGAGAGATGAGCTGAGAGCTGAACTGAGCTGAGAGATGGGCTGAGCTGGGATCTGAACTGAGGGCTGAGAGCTGAGCTGAGATATGAACTGAGGAGTGGGAGCTGGGCCGAGATCTGAGAGCTGGGCTGAGAGCTGGGCCAAGATCTGAACTGAGAGCTGGGCTGAGAGATGGGCTCAGAGCTGAGAGCTGGGCTCTGGGCTGAGAGCTGAGATCTGAGCTGAGTGATGGGCTGAGAGCTGAACTGAGAAGTGAGAGCTGGGCCAAGGGCTGAAAGATGGGCTGAGAGCTGAGATCGGGCCTGGAAGCTGGGCTGAGATCTGGGCTGAGATGTGAACTGAGGGCTGAGAGCTGGGCTGAGATGTGAACTGAGGGCTGAGAGCTGGGCTGAGAGATGGGCTGAGAGCTGAACTGAGAAGTGAGAGCTGGGCTGAGGGCTGGAAGATGGGCTGAGAGCTGAGATCTGGGCTGAGATGTGAACTGAGATCTGGGCTGAGATGTGAACTGAGGGCTGAGATCTGGGCTGAGAGCTGAGCTGGGCTGAGAGATGGGCTGAGAGCTGAACTGAGAGCTGAGATCGGGGCTGAGATGTGAACTGAGAGCTGAGATCTGGGCTGAGAGATGGGCTGAGGGCTGAGAGCTGAGAGATGGGCTGAGAGCTGAGATCGGGCATGGAAGCTGGGCTGAGATCTGGGCTGAGATGTGAACTGAGATCTGAGATCTGGGCTGAGAGCTGAGCTGCTCCCCGAGCCCAACAGCAGCACCCAGAGCTCAGCTGCTCCTCCATGGCATCCCTCCATGTGCTGGGATGGTGCTGGCAGAGCTGCTGGAAGCCTTGAGCTGCACCATGGCTGAGAGCTCCCAGCTGAAGGCAGGGGCTGGGCTGGAGCTTTGGGGGCTGGTGGTGAGTCCTGGTGCTGTGGGCATCGATTGGAGAGAAGGGGGAGAAGTTGGTTGAGGGGTTTTGGGCTCTGGTTGATGGTGGGGAATGGAGGAGAGAGGGGATGGAGAGTGAGGAGGGCCCTGGAGATGGTCAGAGGGTTAATGGGATGGTGAGAGGGTCAATGGGATGGTCAAAGGATTAATGGGATGGTCAGAGGATCAGTGGGATGGTCAAGAGGGTTAATGGGATGGTCAGGGGATCCATGGGATGGTTGGAGGGTCAATGGGATGGTGAGAGGGTCAATGGGGTGGTCAGAGGGTAAATGGGGTGGTCAGGGGGTCCATGGGATGGTCAAGGGGTCCATGGGATGGTCAGAGGGTCAATGGGATGGTCAGAGGGTCCGTGGGATGGTCAGGGGGTCAATGGGATGGTCAAGGGGTCCATGGGATGGTCAGAGGGTCAATGGGATGGTCAGAGGGTCCGTGGGATGGTCAGGGGGTCAATGGGATGGTCAGGGGGGTACTGGGATGGTCACAGGGTTAATGGGATGGTTAGAGGTTCAATGGGATGGTTAGGGGGTCAATGAGATGATGAGAGGGTCAATGGGATGGTCAGGGGGTCCATGGGATGGTCAGAGGGTCCATGGGATGGTGAGAGGGTCAATGGGATGGTCAGAGGATCAATGGGATGGTCAGGGGGTCCATGGGATGGTCAGGGGGTCCATGGGATGGTCAGGGGGTCAGTGGGATGGTCAGAGGGTAAATGGGATGGTCAGGGGGGTACTGGGATGGTCACAGGGTTAATGGGATGGTGAGAGGTTCAGTGGGATGGTTAGGGGGTCAATGAGATGATGAGAGGGTTAATGGGATGGTCAGAGGGTCAATGCGATGGTTAGGGGGTCAATGGGATGGTCGGAGGGTCCATGGGATGGTCAGAGGATCAACAGGATGGTCAGAGGGCCAATGGGATGGTCAGGGGGTCCATGGGATGGTCAGGGGGTCCATGGGATGGTCAGGGGGTTAATGGGATGGTCAGGGGGTCAATGGGATGGTCAGGGGGTCCATGGGATGGTCAGAGGTTGGAGCTGCTGCTCACTGAGATCCTTTGCATCCCAGGCCATTCTGCTCCCCATCCCCAGACAGACCCACTCTGCTATTAACACAGTGGGGCCGTGCTGCCTCCTTCCAGCTCCTCAAATCCATTTGCTTTCATTGCTGCCTCCCTTTGGACATGTGGGATGGGGGGTGGGGGGGGTAGAAATGAACTGGGTTCTGCTGCTTTGTTTGGCTGGGAATGGCAAACCTGTCTGTCAGCACCGAGCAGCGAAACCGCCCCGAGCGCACGGCAGGAGGTTTCAGCCTCCCATGCCCACGGTGCAGCTCTATGCACTGCCATCCATCTGCATTGGGAGCCCTGCAGCCTTCAGCCCCTTCATCCCTTCCTCCTCATCCTCCTCATCCTCCTATTGCAGCCCTGGGGCTGCTCTGACCCTGCTGCAATGGAAGGCGATGGTAACTCAGAGCTGAAGCCAAACGTGCTGTTTGGAGCCTGTTTGTTGCCCCCCCCCCCCCCCACACCCTCAATTGGGGATTTTTGCCACCGTTTGAGGATTTTATTTATGGGGTTTTTTAATAGTAATTATAATATCGAGGCTGTGGAGCGCCCTGAGCATGTAGTGCTGAGCAGGGAGCAACCCAGCAGGGGCTGAGAGACAGAGGGGGAAGCAGCCCCCATCCCCAGCTCCCCCCCATCCCCAGCTGCCCCCCATCCCCAGCTGCCCCCCATCCCACCTTTCCCAGCTCCCCATCTGAGCTCCCAGTCCCAGCTTCTCAATCCTGGATTCCAATCCCAGCTCTGTTCCCATTCCCAGTTCCCATTACCATCTCCTGATCCCAGCTCTCAGCTCCCCATCCCAGTTCTCAGCTCCCTGCTCCCAGTTCCCATTCCCAGCTCTTAATCCCAACTCTCAGCTCCCCATCCTGGCTCCCATTCCCAGTTCCTGATCCCAGCTCTCAGCTTCCATTCTCAACTCTCAGCTCCCTGATCCCAGTTCCCATTCCCAGCTCCTGATCTCAATTCTCAGCTTCCCATCCTGGCTTCCAATCCCTTCTCCTTATCCCAGTTCCCATTCCCATCTCCTTATGGGACAGGTTGGAAGGGTCCATAATGATCATAGGACCATGGGATGGTTGGGTTGGAAGGGACCTTAAAGATTATGGATCCATGGGATGGGTTGGAAGGGTCCTTGAAGAGTGTAGGGCAATCGAATGGTTGGGTTGGAAGGGACATTAAACACCATAGGAACATGGGATGGGTTGGAAGGGTCCTTAGGGATTATAGGGTTGTGGGATGGGTTAGAAGGGTCCTTAGGGATTATAGGGTTGTGGGATGGGTTAGAAGGGTCCTTAAAGATTATAGGGTCATGGGATGGGTTGGAAGGGTCCTTAAAGATTATGGGGTCATGGGATGGGTTGGAAGGGTCCTTAAAGATTATAGGGTCATGGGATGGGTTGGAAGGGTCCTTAAAGCTCATAGAACCAATGGGATGGGTTGGAAAGGTCCTTAAAGATTATAGGGTCATGGGATGGGTTGGAAGGGTCTTTAAAGCTCATAGAACCAATGGGATGGGTTGGAAAGGTCCTTAAAGACTATAGGGTCATGGGGGGGTTGCTCTGCTATGCGCCCATCAGAGCTCAGAGCTGAACATGGAGCCATGGAGCCATCCCTGTGCAGGGCTGGAGGCAATGTGGGGCCGTGTGGGGCCGTGTGGGGCCGTGTGGGGCCGTGTGGGGCTGTGCAGGTGGCAGACATAGGGCTTGGTGCTGCCTGGGGCTCTGCGTGCCGGTTAAACCGGGCTGGGCACAGCACTGAGCCCTGCAGGGGCTGCCTGCTCCCCAACATGGATCCTTATGGCAGCTGGGTGTGCAATGGGGGTGGGACCCCCACCCCGTATCCCCACACATGGCACTGAGCGTGTCCCTCTGCCCCACAGGATGGACAGGATGACGGAGGACGCGCTGCGTCTCAACCTCCTCAAGAGGAGCCTGGACCAGGCGGACGAGAGGGACGACGTCCTGGCCAAGAGGCTGAAGATGGAGGGACACGAGGCCATGGAGAGGCTGAAGATGCTGGCGCTGCTGAAGAGGAAGGACCTGTCGGGCATCGAGGTGCCCCACGAGCTCCCGGTTAAACAAGATGGTGTGAAAGTGTACGAGGAGAAGCTGAACGGGAGCCTGAGGCCCCATGGGGATGGCAGGACTGCAGGGAGGCCAGGCAAGGAGAACATTAACGACGAGCCGGTGGATATGAGCGCCAGGAGGAGGTGGGTTCAATGCTGCCCGAGGAGGAATGGGAGCAGCAGCTCGTCCTGCTGGGCTGGGGGGTATTGGCAGAGCTGAGCCTGCTCTCCCTGTGCTGCTGGAAGTGCTGGGTGCTGTTTGACTGCTCTGCTCCTTATTGTATGATGGGTTCTATCCCTCCCTCCACCCACGTGCTTGGTGCTGTTGGGTGCATGGGAAAGGGGGAGGGATTTCACCCATTGGGTTCTATGGGCACATCTGAGAGCACTGTGAGACCCAGCCCTGGTGAGACCCAGCCCTATTGATGTGGCTGGAGCCCCTGGAGCAGCTCTGTGCCCCCATGTGCTCTTATTGCCCCCCCTATGACACACAGCACAATGGGGGGCTCAGCTGCAGCCCCTCCGTGTGCCCTCAGCCCTTGGGATGTGGATGGAACTGATGGAAGCGCTTTGGGTTCTGGTTGGGCTGGATGTGGGGCAGAACTGGGGGGTGTGAGTGTGACCTGAGCTGTGCTGGATGTAGGGGATGATCCCAAGCTGAGCTGCATCGGGGCAGGATTCCCTGCAGACAGATGCTGCCATCCCCACCCCATGGCTTTGGGGTGCAGGAGGAGCTGCCCACATCATGGGCTTCCCATGTTGGGGTTCTGCTCTTTAGGGCTGCCTGCAGTCGGGTTTCGCTCCCATGATGGGGGCTGTATGGTTGGATTCCCTTCTGTTTGCAGCCATGGAGCTGTAGGGATGCAGGGATCCCTCGTGCTGGGCTGCAGGAGCATCACTGTGCTGTTATAACTGCACTGGGAGCCCAGCACACGGTGTGGGGTGGAAGCAGGCAGGTTGTGGGCCTGGAATCACGGCTGTGCTGCACTGTGCTCTGCTGCTGGGGGCGGACATGGTCCTGGGGACGGGCAGCTGTGCAGCTCTGGGGTCACAGATGTGCAACAGGGCAGCATTGGGGTCATGCAGGTTTGCAGCAGGGCGGCTTTGGGGTCTCACAATGGTGCAACAGGGCAGTTGTGGGGTCACGGCTGTGCAGCAGGGCAGCATTGGGGTCCTACAGCTGTGCAACAGGGCAGCATTGGGATCCTACAGCTGTGCAACAGGGCAGCATTGGGGTCCTACAGCTGTGCAACAGGGCAGCATTGGGGTCCTACAGCTGTGCAGCAGGGCAGCATTGGGATCCTACAGCTGTGCAATAGGGCAGCATTGGGGTCATGCAGCTTTGCAGCAAGGCGGCTATGGAGACAGCTGTGCAACAGGGCAGTTCTGGGGTCTCACAGTGGTGCAACAGGGCAGTTGTGGGGTCACAGCTGTGCAATAGGGCAGCATTGGGGTCCTACAGCTGTGCAACAGGGCAGCATTGGGGTCCTACAGCTGTGCAACAGGGCAGCATTGGGATCCTACAGCTGTGCAATAGGGCAGCATTGGGATCCTACAGCTGTGCAATAGGGCAGCATTGGGATCCTACAGCTGTGCAACAGGGCAGCATTGGGGTCCTACAGCTGTGCAACAGGGCAGCATTGGGGTCCTACAGCTGTGCAATAGGGCAGCATTCGGGTCCTACAGCTGTGCAATAGGGCAGCATTGGGATCCTACAGCTGTGCAGCAGGGCAGCATTGGGGTCCTACAGCTGTGCAACAGGGCAGCATTGGGGTCCTACAGCTGTGCAGTAGGGCAGCATTGGGGTCCTACAGCTGTGCAACAGGGCAGCATTGGGGACACAGCTGTGCAGCAGGGCAGCATTGGGGTCATGCAGGTTTGCAGCGGGGCAGCTTTGGGGTCTCACAGTGGTGCAACAGGGCAGTTGTGGGGTCCTACAGCTATGCAATAGGGCAGCTCTGGGGTCTCACAGTGGTGCAGCAGGACAGCATTGGGGTGATGCAGCTTTGCAGCGGGGTAGCTCTGGAGATGGATGTGCAACAGGGCAGTTCTGGGGTCACATAGTGGTGTAACAGGGCAGCTGTGGGGTCTCACAGTGGTGCAACAGGGCAGCTTTGGGGTCATGCAGGTTTGCAGCAGGTCAGCCCTAAGGAGCAGCAGAAATGTTCTTTTTGCTGCAAGCTGTGAATGAACACAGGGGGGGTTGGCAGCTGACGGCTCCTGCTGCACATTGGGGTCAGCCCCGCTTCCTCCTGCTGCAGTTCTGCTCCTGCTGTGACACAAGGGGCTGAAGCCATCCCTGCACCCAGCAGCACTTTGCAGAGGGCAGTTTTGCTTCAGAAATCTGGCTTTGTGTTTTCTTATTGAACCCAATGGAATGGAAATAAGGCAGCTCTGGGATCTGGGTGCTTCACCAAGCAAAGCAGCAGCAGACACACGGCTTCATTGACCAACTGGGGGTCCCTGGGTGCACCCTCACCCTAACACCAACCCTAACATTAACCCTAACCCTAAACCTAACTGTACCCCTAACACCAATCCTAACACCAACACTCACCCTAACACTAACCCTAACGCTAACACCAACCCTAACCCTAAAACTTAACACTAACCCTAACACTAACCCCAAACCTAACCCTAACACCAACCCTCACCCTAACCCTAACCCAACACCAACCCTAACACTAACCCTAGCCCTAACATTAACCCTAAACCTTAACACTAACCCTAACACTAACCCCAACCCTGACACCAACCCTAACTCTTAACACCAACCCTAACCCTAATCCCAGGGCTGCATTGCCCAGCTGGGGGTCCCTGGGTGCACCCTAACCCTAACACCAACCCTAACACCAACCCTAACACCAACCCTAACACCAACCCTCACCCTAACATTAACCCTAACACCAACCCTAACACCAACCCTAACCCTAACACCAACCCTAACACTAACCCTAACACCAACCCTAACCCTAATCTGGGGGTTCCTTGGTGCACCCTCACCCTAACCCTACCACTAACCCTAACCCCAACCCCAACCCTAACCCCAACCGTAACGCTAACCCGAACCCTAACACCAACCCTAACCCTAACACTATCCCTAACCTGCATTGCTGGGGTTAGTGGCACCCGATGCTCTGCCAGGAGCTGCTGCAGTTCCTGCACGGGGACGGCTCCATTCGCTGCAGTTTGGTGTGCAGTGCACAGAGCCCCATGCAGCGCACAGAGCCCCATGCAAGGGGCTGAGCGCAGAGCAGCAGCAGCCGCTGCCTTCACGTGGTGCTCCATCACAAAGGGGTCATTGAGGGCTCTGCCACGTGCTCCCAGGGCTCCCATCCCATGCTTGGATGCAGCCCCATTGCTGGCTGCATTTCTGCATGCATTCCTGCAGCCTTGCAGTGCTCTCAGCACCCCAACACTGCAGTATGTGGGGCTGGAAGGAGCCCACCCTGGGGGTCCTGCTCCCATCACAAGGGATGGGGCTTCTCCTCCCCCCTGGGGAAGGGCTCTGCATGGCTGCACCGCTGCTGGATGATGGATAGCATCCATGTGGGGCTTCGTGCCCCATCTGTGGGGTGTTGGCCCTATTGCTTTTGAGGTCGTGGTTCTGCTGGGCTTTGGCTCTGGGCTTTGGCTCTCCTTCATGTTCCCTTTATGGGTGCCCTTAGCACTGGGTCTGCAGGGGGGGGGCTGTGAGGTCCCATGTCTGCTGTGCCCCCAGCCCCATTTCTCCCTTCTGCTGCCAGTGACCAGGACCGGGGCCGCCTCACCCCCTCCCCAGACATCATCGTCCTCTCCGACAACGAGGCCTCCAGCCCCCGCTCCAGCTCCCGCATGGAAGAAAGGCTGAAGGCGGCCAACCTGGAGATGTTCAAGGTAAGGGATCCCCACCTTCAGCATCGCTGCTTCCCTCCTTATCCATGTGCATCCCAGCCCTCGGGCTCAGCTCCATCAGCTCTGACCGACTTTTTCCTCCTCCTCCTCCCAGGGGAAGAGCATCGAGGAGAGGCAGCAGCTCATCAAGCAGCTCCGGGACGAGCTGCGGCTGGAGGAGGCCAGGCTGGTGCTGCTGAAGAAGCTGAGGCAGAGTCAGCTGCAGAAGGAGAACGTGGTACAGAAGGTGCAGCTCAGCGCGGGGCCGGGTGGGATGCGATGCTGCATGGGGCCCTGGGAGCAGCCATGCAGCCAGGCCTTGCAATGCTGCATTGTTCTTAGTGCTGCATGGGTCCTTATGAGCAGCCATGCAGCCAGGCCTTGCAATGCTGCATCGTTCTTAGTGCTGCGTGGGTCCTTGTGAGCAGCCATGCAGCCAGGCCTTGCAATGCTGCATTGTTCTTAGTGCTGCATGGGGCCCTGGGAGCAGCCATGCAGCCAAGCCTTCCAATGCTGTATTGTTCTTAGTGCTGCATGGGTCCTTATGAGCAGCCATGCAGCCAAGCCTTCCAATGCTGCATTGTTCTTAGTGTTGCATGGGGCCTTGTGAGCAGCCATGCAGCCAGGCCTTGCAGTGCTGCATTGTTCTTAGTGCTGCATGGGTCCTTATGAGCAGCCATGCATCCAAGCCTTGCAATGCTGCATTGTTCTTAGTGCTGCATGGGTCCTTATGAGCAGCCATGCAGCCAGGCCTTGCAGTGCTGCATTGTTCTTAGTGCTGCACGGGACCCTGGGAGCAGCCATGCAGCCAGGCCTTCCAATGCTGCATTGTTCTTAATGCTGCATGGGTCCTTATGAGCAGCCATGCAGCCAGGCCTTCCAATGCAGCTCATTGTTCTTAGTGCAATGCAGCCATCCTGCTGCCCTGATGTCGCTGTGGGTGCTGCAGCTGTGCAGCTCTGCACTTCCAGCATTGGATCATGCATCGATCCCTGCAGTCCTGCATTGGATCGTGCATCGATCCCTTCAGTCCTGCATTGGTCCATGCATCGATCCCTGCAGTCCTGCATTGGATCGTGCATCGATCCCTGCAGTCCTGCATTGGATCGTGCATCGATCCCTGCAGTCCTGCATTGGATCGTGCATCGATCCCTGCAGTCCTGCATTGGATCGTGCATCGATCCCTGCAGTCCTGCATTGGATCGTGCATCGATCCCTGCAGTCCCGCATTGGATCATGCACCGATCCCTGCAGTCCTGCATTGGATCGTGTATCGATTCCTGCAGTCCTGCATTGGACCATGCATCGATTCCCGCAGTCCTGCATTGGATCATGCATCGATTCCTGCAGTCCTGCATTGGATCGTGCATCGATCTCTGCAGTCCTGCATTGGATCATGCATCGATCCCTTCAGTCCTGCACAGGATCATGCATCGATCCCTGCAGTCCTGCATTGGATCATGCATCAATCCCTTCAGTTCTGCATTGGATCATGCATCTATTTCTGCAGTCCTGCATTGGTTCATGCATCGATCCCTGCAGTCCTGCATTGGATCGTGCATCGATCCCTGCAGTCCTGCATTGGATCCTTCGATCCCTTCAGTCCTGCATTGGACCATGCATCGATCCCTGCAGTCCTGCATTGGATCATGCATCGATCCCTGCAGTCCTGCATTGGATCATGCATCGATCCCTGCAGTCCTGCATTGGACCGTGCATCGATCCCTGCAGTCCTGCATTGGATCATGCATCGATCCCCCAGTCCTGCATTGGATCGTGCATCAATTCCTGCAGTCCTGCACTGGACCGTGCATAGATCCCTGCAGTCCTGCATTGGACCATGCATCGATCCCTGCAGTCCTGCATTGGATCCTGCATCGATCCCTGCAGTCCTGCATTGGATCATGCATAGTTTCATGCAGTCCTGCATTGGATCATGCATCGATCCCTGCAGTCCTGCATTGGATCATGCATCGATCCCTGCAGTCCTGCATTGGACCATGCATTGATTCCTGCTGTGGCTGCAGATGGATTTTCCCCTCTGGGCACCCCATTGATGCTGCTGTTTGTTTTCTCCCCATCCAGACTCCGGTTGTCCAGAATGCGGCGTCTATCGTGCAGCCATCTCCTGCTCACGTGGGACAGCAGGGACTGTCCAAGCTGCCCTCCAGGCCTGGAGCTCAGGGGGTCGAGCCTCAAAACTTAAGGACATTACAGGTGAGTCTTCCTGACCCGGTGACAAAGCTGAGCTCAGTGTGCTCTATCTGCATGCCATCAGTGTTGTGTGTGTGCTGTGTGAGATGCAGGTGATGCCAGCACTGCTCTGTGCTGCGGGTGGGATGGAGCAGAGGAGCAGCTGGGCAGGGCTGCAGCCAACTCTGTGCTGGGGTTGGTGCTGAGCAGTTGATGCTGAGCAGCTCAGCTCATTGGGGGCAGTGGCACTAGGTGGGGGGGGATATAGGGGGATATGGGGGGTTATAGGGGGATATGGGGGGTTATAGGGGGATATGGGGGCTTATAGGGGGATATGGGGGGACTGGGATGGACTGGGAGGGGATATGGGGGGACTGGGAGGGAACTGGGAGGGGATATGGGGGGTTATAGGGGGATATGGGGGGACTGGGATGGACTGGGAGGGGATATGGGGGGACTGGGAGGGAACTGGGAGGGGATATGGGGGGTTATAGGGGGATATGGGGGGACTGGGATGGACTGGGAGGGGATATGGAGGGATATGGGGGGGCTGGGAGGGGATATGAGGGGTAATGGGAGGGACTGGGAGGGGGTATTGGGGGATATGGGGGGGTTATAGGGGGATATGAGGGGATATAGGGGGGCATGGGGGGACTGGGAGGGTATATGGGGGGATATAGGTGGCTAGGAGGGGATATGGGGGGAACTGGGAGGGGATATAGGGAGATATAGGGGGTTATGGGGGGTTATAGGGGCATATGGAGGGACTGGGATGGACTGGGAGGGGATATGGAGGGATATGGGGGGGCTGGGAGGGGATATGAGGGGTAATGGGAGGGACTGGGAGGGGATATGAGGGGGTATGGGGGGATATGGGGGGGGTTATAGGGGGATATGAGGGGATATAGGGGGGATATGGGGGGACTGGGAGGGTATATGGGGGGATATGGGGAGATATGGGGGATATAGGTGTCTGGGAGGGGATATGGGGGGAACTGGGAGGGGATATAGGGAGATATAGGGGGTTATGGGGGGTTATAGGGGCATATGGGGGGACTGGGATGGACTGGGAGGGAACTGGGAGGGGATATGGAGGGATATGAGGGGTAATGGGAGGGACTGGGAGGGGATATAGGGGGGATATGGGGGATATAGGTGGCTGGGAGGGGATATGGGGGGAACTGGGAGGGGATATAGGGAGATATAGGGGGATATGGGGGGCTGGGAGGGAATGGGGGGGGATATGGGGGGGATATGCAGAGTAGAGCTGGTCTGCTGAACCCCCCTGTGTCCTGGGGTCCCATAACCTCCCTGTGTCCTGGGGGTCCCATAATGGAGCCCAGTGGGATGAGCTCTGAGCCCATGGGGTGGAAGCAAAGCTTTTTGGGGCTGACAGATCACTGAGTCCCTCCATTAACCAGCTCCTTTGTTTGTGCCATTTGTTTTCTGTGCTATGGCAACGATTGTGGGGTCAAGTCTATTGTGGCTTCGCTGTGGGATGGGGCTGGTAGAGGAAACGGGCTTGGGGGGGGGGGGGGGGGGGGGGAAGAGGAAACACATTGTTTGAGCCGCTTTGGTGAAGGGTTTGTGTGTGTGACAATGGAGAACTTCAGCTTTAAGAAAGGGGAGGGGAGAAAAGAGGGAGGGGAGAAAAGAGGAGGGTGGGCGGATGGGAGGAAGCTGGAGTGATCTGGTCTGTGAGATGGAAAAGGGAGCTCAGAGCTCAGCATTGGGTGCCCTGTGTTGGGTGCCCAGTATTGGGGGCTCAGCGTTGGGAGCTCAGCATTGGGTGCCCTGCATAGGGAGCCCAGAACTGGGTGCTCTGCATAGGGTGCCCTGCATAGGGAACCCTGCACTGGGGGCTCGGCAGTGGGTGACAGCATTGAGAGCCCTGCATTGGGTGCCCTGCATAGGGAGCCCAGCACTGGGTGCCCTGCTTTGCATGCTCTGCGTTGGGAGCTGAGCTTTGGGTGCCCAGTGTTGGGAGCTCAGCGTTGGGTGCCCTGCATTGGGAGCTCTGCATTGGGAGCCCTGTGTTGGGATGCCCTGCATCGGGAGCCCAGGACTGGGTGCCCTGCATTGGGTGCCCTGCATTGGGTGCCCTGCATTGGGAGCCCTGCATTGGGAGCTGAGCATTGGGTGCCCTGCTTTGGGAGCCCTGCATTGGGAGCCCTGCATTGGGTGCCCTGCATTGGGAGCCCTGCATTGGGAGCCCTGCATTGGGTGCCCTGCATTGGGAGCCCAGTATTGGGAGCTGAGCATTGGGTGCCCAGTGTTGGGAGCCCAGTACTGGGGGCTCAGTGTTGGGAGCTCAGCACTGGGTGCCCTGCTTTGGGTGCCCTGCTTTGGGAGGCCCTGCATCAGGTGCCCTGCATAGGGAGCCCTGCATTGGGAGCTCGGCAGTGGGTGACAGCATTGAGAGCCCTGCATTGGGAGCCCTGCATCAGGTGCCCTGCATAGGGAGCCCAGCACAGGGTGCTCTGCATTGGGAACCCTGCATTGCGAGCTGAGCATTGGGTGCCCTGCATTGGGAGCCCAGCACTGGGTGCAATGCCTTGGGAGCCCTGCATTGGGAGCCCAGCACTGGGTGCCTTGCATTGGGAGCCCTGCACTGGGAGCTGAGCATTGGGTGCTCTGTGTTGGGAGCTCAGTGTTGGGAGCCCTGCATTGGGTGCCCTGCATAGGGGGCCCAGCACTGGGTGCCCTGCTTTGGGTGCTCTGCATTGGGAACCCTGCACGGGGAGCTGAGCTGTCCCAGCTGTGTCCATCCTCAGCCCCTACAAGTGCCTTAACATGGGGCTCCTTTGTTCCAAGCCAAACAAATGGGATTATTTACACCTGGAGGGGGGTGAAGTCCTTAGAGCCGTTCATCAGCATTGAAGCTCCCCTGCATTGCACACAGGTGGAGCTGCTTTGCTGCTGCAGCCCCCATTGAGGCTCTGAATCCCCCCTTTGCCTCAGGCCCTTTTGCTGACCCCCGTCTCCTCCTGCAGGGTCACAGTGTCATTAGATCCGCCACCAACACGACCCTGCCCCATATGCTCATGTCTCAGCGCGTGATCGCCCCCAACCCTGCCCAGCTGCAGGGGCAGCGCGTTCCTCCTAAGCCTGGTCTCATCCGCACTACGACTCCAAGCATGAATCCAGCCATCAACTACCAGCCGGTACGGAGCTGTGCCTGGATTGGGGGGGGGGGCTCAGGGGGGTTGGATACATGGGGGGTGGGTCATACAACCACAGGATGGCCTGGGATGCAAAGGATCCCAGTGAGCATCAGCTGCAACCTCCGACCATCCCCATTGACCCTCCGACCATCCCATTGACCCCCTGACCATCCCATTGACCCTCTGACCATCCCATTGACCCTCTGACCATCCCATTGACCCTCTCACCATCCCATTGACCCTCTGACCACCCCATTAACCCTCCGACCATCCCATTGACCCTCCGACCATCCCATTGACCCTCTGACCATCCTACTGACCCTCTCACCATCCCATTAACCCTCTGACCATCCCAGTACTCCCCCGACCATCCCATTAACTCTCTGACCATCCCATTTACCCTCTGACCATCCCATTTACCCTCCGACCATCCCATTGACCCCCTGACCATCCCATTACCCCTCTGACCACCCCATTGACCCTCTGACCACCCCATTAACCCTCTGACCACCCCATTAACCCTCTCACCATCCCATTGACCCTCCAACCATCCCATTACCCCCCTGACCATCCCATTGATCCTCTCACCCGCCCAGTATTGGGGAGCCAGCATTGGGAGCCCTTCACTGGGAGCTGAACATTGGGTGCCCTGCATCAGGTGCCCTGTGTTGGGTGCCCTGCACTGGGGACTTAGTGTTCGGAGCTCAGGGTTGGGAGCTCACTACTGGGAGCTCAGCATTGGGAGCCCATCTCTTATGATCCCATCCCATCCCATCCCACCCCATCCCATCCCATCCCATCCCATCCCATCCCATCCCATCCCATCCCATCCATCCCATCCCATCCCATCCCACCCCATCCCATCCATCCCATCCCACCCCATCCCATCCCATCCCATCCCATCCCATCCCATCCCATCCCATCCCATCCCATCCCATCCATCCCATCCCACCCCTCGTTAACCCCGCTCTGCTCTCCCTCCCCAGCAATCAAGTTCTTCTGTTCCTTGCCAGCGTTCGTCGTCCTCCGCCATCTACATGAACCTCGCGTCCCACATCCAGCCTGGCACCGTCACCCGCGTCTCGTCCCCGCTCCCCAGCCCCAGCGCCCTGAGCGACGCCGCCAACTCGCAGGCAGCCGCCAAGTTGGCGCTGCGCAAACAGCTGGAGAAGACCCTGCTGGAGATCCCCCCCCCCAAACCGCCCGCCCCCCTGCTCCACTTCCTGCCCAGCGCGGCCAACAGCGAGTTCATCTACATGGTGGGGCTGGAGGAGGTGGTGCAGAGCGTCATCGATAGCCAAGGTGAGGCTGGGGGCTTCCTCTGACCCTTCCCCACCTTCTGCCCTGTCCCACCCCTTCCCCCCCCACTCCTCTGCCCCTTCCCCCTCCCATCTGCCTCTTCCCCCCCCACCTCTGCCCCTGACCCCCCACCCCCATCTGCCCCCCGCCCCTTCCCCCCCATCTGCCCCTGCTCCCCCCCTCTGCCTCTTCCCCCCCAACTCTGCACCTTCTGCCCCTTCCCACGCCCCTGCCCCCTCCCCCCTTCCCCTTCCCCCCTTGCCCTCCCCCTTCTCCCCCTTTCCCCCCCCGCCCCCTCACCCCCTTCTGCCCCCCCTCTGCCCCCTCTCCCTCTGCGCCTTCCCCCCCACCCCTTCCCCCCTCCCCCTCCTCCTTCTGCTCTTTCTCTTCCCTTGCAAACCCCCAGACCCTCAGGTTGGGAGCAGTTCCTCCCCCCTCTCCACCACCCCCATGCAGCTTCCAGCCCTGCAGCATTGCATGCATGCAGCCCCAGCTGTGCCCTGCAGCCCTGCAGCATTGCATGCATGCAGCCCCAGCTGTGCCCTGCAGCCCTGCAGCATTGCATGCATGCAGCCCCAGCCATGCCCTGCAGCTCTGCAGCATTGCATGCATGCAGCTCCAGCCATGCCCTGCAGCTCTGCAGCATTGCATGCATGCAGCCCCATCCGTGCCCTGCAGCCCTGCAGCATTGCATGCATGCAGCCCCAGCTGTGTCCTGCAGCTCTGCAGCATTGCATGCGTGCAGCTCTAGCCATGCCCTGCAGCCGGTGCAACCCGCCCAGCCTGCAGCACAGGGATCTGCTGAGCCTGCATGGTGCAGAGCTGCATGCAACCCCCCCCGAGCCCCATTGCTGTGTGTGTGTGCTGGGCTCTGGGCCTCGCTGCTGCACCCCCCCCCCCTTCCCCTAATGCTGCTTTGTGGGCAGCGAGCCCCGATTTGGGGCTGTGCCACCCATTGCCATGGGAACCGGATGGTGTTAGAACGGAGCAAATTGGGTTACGGGGTGTTTTGGGGGCAGATGGGGAGAGAATGGGGGCTGCGGGAGGCAGCAGTGTGGGCTCAGTGCACAGTGTGTTACCCAGCACTGAGAGCACTGTGCTGAGTTATGGGGCTGGGGGGGGAGCAGTGGGGATGTGGATGGGGGCAGTGGGGCTGTGGGTGGGAGCAGTGGGGCTGTAGGGGGAGCACTGGGGCTGTGGGGCTGTGGATGGGGGCTGTGGGGCTGTGGATGGGGGCAATGGGGCTGTAGGGGGAGCAGTGGGGCAGTGGGGCTGTGGATGGGGGCAGTGGGGCTGTGGATGGGGGTTGTGGGGCTGTGGATGGGGGTTGTGGGGCTGTAGGGGGAGCACTGGGGTAGTGGGGCTGTGGATGGGGGCAGTGGGGCTGTGGGGGGAGCAGTGGGGCTGTGGGGCTGTGGATGGGGGCAGTGGGGCTGTAGGGGGAGCAGTGGGGCTGTGGGGCTGTGGGTGGGAGCAGTGGGGCTGTGGGGCTGTGGATGGGGGCTGCGGGGCTGTGGATGGGGGCAATGGGGCTGTGGATGGGGGCAGTGGGGCTGTAGGGGGAGCTGTGGGGCTGTGGGGCTGTGGATGGGGGCAGTGGGGCTGTAGGGGGAGCACTGGGGCTGTGGGGGGCAGCAGTGGGGCAGTGGGGTTGTGGATGGGGGCAGTGGGGTTGTGGATGGGGGCAGTGGGGCTGTGGATGGGGGCAGTGGGGCTGTAGGGGCAGCAGTGGGGCAGTGTGTGGGTCCATCCCTCACCCCATCCATCTGTGCCCGCAGGGAAGAGCTGCGCGTCCTTCCTGCGCGTGGAGCCCTTTGTCTGCGCTCAGTGCCGCACCGACTTCACCCCGCACTGGAAGCAGGAGAAGAACGGGAAGATCCTGTGCGAGCAATGCATGACGTCCAACCAGAAGAAGGCGCTGAAGGCCGAGCACACCAACAGGCTGAAGAACGCCTTCGTCAAGGCTCTGCAGCAGGAGCAGGCGAGTGCATGGGGAGCCAACACAAAGCCGAGCCAGAGCTGCCCTCCCATAACGGGGTCCCTCCTTCTCCAGGAGCCCCTTTGTGGGTGCCTTCTATAGGGTTTCCCCTCCATAGGTGCCCCTTTGTAGGTGCCCCTGTGTGGGTGCCCCTCTGGGTGTCTCTGTGGGGCTGCCCTCCATGGAGCTGCCCCTCTGTGGTTACCCCTCCATAGGGTTGCCTCTCTTTGGGTGCCCTCCATGGGGTGCCCCTCTGTGGGTCTGCCCCCCTGTGGGTGCCCCTCTATGGGGTTGCCCCTTTGTGGGTCCCCTCTATAGGGTTGCCTCTCTGTGGGTGCCCCTCTTTGGGACTGCCCCTCTGTGGGTGCCCCTCCATGGGGTTGCCCCTCATTGGGTGCCCCTCTGTGGGTGTCTCTGTGGGGCTGCCCCCCCTGTGGGTGCCCCTCTATGGGGTTGCCCCTTTGCGGGTCCCCTCTGTAGGGTTGCCTCTCTGTGGGTGCCCCTCCTTGGAGCTGCCCCTCTGTGGTTACCCCTCCATAGGGTTGCCTCACTTTGGGTGCCCTCCATGGGGTTGCCCCTCTGTGGGTGCTCCTCTGTAGGTGCCCCTCTATGGGGTTGCCCCTCTGTAGGTGCCCCTCTGTGGGGTTTCTTCTCTGTAGGTACCCCTCCATGGGGTTGCCCCTCATTGGGTGCCCCTCTGTGGGTGTCTCTGTGGGTCTGCCCCCCTGTGGGTGCCCCTCTATGGGGTTGCCCCTTTGTGAGTCCCCTCTATAGGGTCGCCTCTCTGTGGGTGCCCCTCTTTGGGACTTGCCCCTCTGT
>NW_028189112.1:17500-41467 GCF_054131305.1 Coturnix japonica | reverse complement strand
GTGCTGTATGGGATCTATGGGTGCTATATGGGATCTATGGGTGCTATATGGGATCCATGGGTGCTATATGGGATCTATGGGTGCTATATGGGATCTATGGGGTGCCCCCCAGGCTCTGGACCTATGGCTGCAGCTCCAGAAGGGCGACGTGGCGCTGGCTGAGACGATGGGGGGCGGAGATGCAGCACAGCGCAGCACCGAGGTCAGCACCACCCCATAGCGCTGCCCCATAGCCCTGCCCCATAGCCCTGCCCCATAGCGCTGCCCCTAGCGCTGCCCCATAGCGCTGCCCCATAACCCCATTACCCCCCAGTATCCCCCGTTAACCTCCCATTATCCCCCATACCACCCCATAGCCCCCCATAACCCCCATTACCTCCCCATTACCCCTATTAACCCCCCATATCCCTCCATATTCCCCCATACCCACCCCATACAGCCCCATATCCACCCCATATCTCCCCATACAGCCCCATATCCACCTCATATCCCCCCGTGCCCCCCATATCCACCCCATATCCCCCCATATGAATCCCATACAACTCCATATCACACTAATATCCCCCCATATTCCCCCAATACCACCCCATATCCTCCATAACCCTCCATATCCACCCCATATCCCCCCATAGCACCACATATCAACCCCATATCAACCCCATACCACTCCATATCACCCCCATATCCCCCCATATTCCCCAAATACCGCCCCATATCCTCCATAACCCCCCATATCCACCCCATATCCCCCCCCATAACCCCCATACCCCCCCCATGTCCCCCCATACCACCCCATATCCCCCCATACAGCCCCATATCCACCCCATATCCCCCCATACCACCCCCTATATCCCCCCCATACCACCCCCTATCCCCCCATTACCCCCAAATCCCCCATATCCACCCCATATCCCCCCATATCCACCCCATATCCCCCCATACCAACCCATATCCTCCCATATCTCCCCATATCCTCCTATATCCCCTCCATACCACCCCATTAAACACCATAACCCCCATTAACCCCCTATTACCCCCATTAAACCCCATCTCTCTCATATCCCTCCATACCCCCCCATAACTCCCCATACCACCCCATATCCACCCCATATCCCCCCATATCCCCCTATATCCCCCCCATAACCCCCCATTATCCCCATTAACACCCATTCCTTCCCATTCCCCCCATACCACCCCATAGCCCCCCATATCCCCCTATATCCTTCCCATACTACCCCATTCCCCCTATATCCCCCCATATCCCCCCATAACCCCCTCATATCCCCCCATATCCACCCCATACCACTATATCCCCCATATCCCCCCATAACCCCCCATTTACCCCCCATATCCACCCATACCCCCCCCATATCCTCCCATATCCCCCCATATCCACCCCATATCCCCTATATCCCCCCATATCCCTCCATAACCACCCATATCCCCCCATAACCACCCATATCCCCCCGTAACCCTCTCATATCCCCCCATATCCACCCCATACCACCTATATCCCCCCTATATCCCCCCATAACCACCCATATCCCCCCATAACCCCCTCATATCCCCCCATATCCACCCCATACCCCCTATATCCCCCCATATCCCCCCCCATTTAACCCCCATAACCCCCATTAACCCCCATTATCCCCCCACACCCCTGCATATCCCCCCATATTTCCCCAAATCCCCCATATCCACCCCATATCCCCCCATAACCACCATGACCCCCCATATCCACCCCATATCCCCCCATACCCCACCATAACCCCCCATATCTACCCCATATCCCCCCATAACCCACTCAAATCCCCCCATAACCACTCAATACCCCCTATATCCCCCCATATCCCCCCATAACCCCCTCATATCCCCCCCATAACCACTCATATCCCCCCATATCCACCCCATACCACCTATATCCCCCTATATCCCCCCATAACCCCTCATTTACCCCCCATATCCACCCCATACCCCCCCCATATCCTCCCATATCCCCCCATATCCACCCCATACCCTCTATATCTCCCCATATCACCCCATAACCACCCATATCCCCCAATAACCCCCTCATAGCCCCCCATATCCACCCCATACAACCTATATCCCCCCATATCCCCCCCCATTTAACCCCCATAACCCCCCATTAACCCCCATTATCCCCCCCACACCCCTACATATCCCCCCATATTTCCCCAAATCCCCCATATCCACCCCATATCCCCCCATAACCACCATAACCCCCCATATCCACCCCATATCCCCCCATACCCCACCATAACCCCCCATATCTACCCCATATCCCCCCATAACCCCCTCAAATCCCCCCATAACCACCCAATACCCCCTATATCCCCCCATATCCCCCCATAACCCCCTCATATCCCCCCATAACCACCCATATACCCCCATAACCCTCTCATATCCCCCCATATCCACCCCATACCACCTATATCCCCCCATATCCCCCCATAACCCCTATATCCACCCATAACAACCCATATGCCCCCCATATCCTCTCATATTCCCCATATCCACCCCATATTTCCTATATCCCCCCATATTCCCCCATAACCACCCATATCCCCCCATAACCCCCTCATATCCCCCCATATCCCCCCCACATCCCCCCACATCCACCCCATATCCCCCCATTAACCCCCATTTCCCCCATTAACCCCCATTCCCCCCATATCCCCCCAGTCTGCCCCCCCCAGCCTGCTGTCCCTGCTGTCCCATTACCCCCATTACCCCCCATTACCCCCATTAACCCCCATTACCCCCATTACCCCCATTAACCCCTATTACCCCCATTACCCCCATTAACCCCATTACCCCCCATTACCCCCCATTACCCCTCATTACCCCCCCATTAACCCCATTAACCCCATTACCCCCCATTACCCCCATTACCCCCCATTACTCCCCATTAACCCCCATTAACCCCTATTAACCCCCATATCCCCCCAGTGTGCCCCCCCCGGGCTGCTGTCCCTGCTGTCCCTCTACCCCCCATTACCCCCCATTGCCCCCCATTAACCCCCTATATCCCCTCATATCCCACCATATCCCCCTCATATCCCCCCTATATCCCCTTCACACCCCTGCATATCCCCCCATATTCCCCCAAATCCCCCATATCCACCCCATATCTCCCCATACCCCAACATAACCCCCATATCTACCCCATATCCCCCCATAACCCCCTCATATCCCCCCATATCCACCCCATACCACCTATATCCCCCCATATCCCCCCATAACACCCCATAACCACCCATAACCCCCCATATGCCCCCCATATCCTCCCATAGCCCTCCATATCCACCCCATACCCCCTATATCCCCCCATATCCCCCATAACACCCCATAACCACCCATAACCCCCCATATGCCCCCCATATCCTCCCATAGCCCTCCATATCCACCCCATACCCCCTATATCCCCCCATATCCCCCCATAACCCTCTCATATCCCCCCATAACCCTCTCATATCCCCCCATATCCACCCCATACCCCCTATATCCCCCTATATCCCCCCATAACCCTCTCATATCCCCCCATATCCACCCCATACCCCCTATACTCCCCCATATCCCCCCATAACCACCCATATCCCCCCTTAACCCCCTCATATCCCCCCATATCCACCCCATACCCCCTATATCCCCTATATCCCCCCCATTTAATCTCCATAACCCCCCATTAACCCCCATATCCCCCCCACATCCACCCCATATCCCCCCATTAGCCCCCATAACCCCCCATTAACCCCCATTAACCCTCATTACCCCCATATCCCCGCAGAGTGCCCCCCCCGGCCTGCTGTCCCTGCTGGCCCATTACCGCCATTACCCCCATTGCCCCCCATTACCCCCATTACCCCCCATTACCCCCATTACCCTCCATTACCCCCCATTACCCCCCATTACCCCCCATTACCCTCCATTAACACCCATTACCCCCCATTACCCCCCATTGCCCCCATTACCCCCCATTACCCCCCATTACCCCCATTACCCCCCATTACCCCCATTACCCCCATTAACCCCCCATTACCCCCATTACCCCCCATTAACCCCCATTACCCCCCATTACCCCCCATTACCCCCCATTAACCCCCATTACCCCCATTAACCACCATTAACCCCCATTCCCCCCATTACCCCCCATTACCCCCATCACCCTCCATACCCCCCATTACCCCCATTAACCCCCATCACCCCCCATTACCCCCATTACCCTCCATTACCCCCATTACCCCCATTACCCCCATTATCCCCCATTACCCCCATTCCCCCCATTAACCCCCATTCCCCCCATTACCCCCCATTACCCCCATACCCCCATTACCCCCATAACCCCCCATTACCCCCCATTACCCCCCATTACCCCCATTACCCCCATTAACCCCCATTACCCCCCATTACCCCCCATTACCCCCCCATTACCCCTCATTACCCCCCATTACCCTCCATTAACACCCATTACCCCCCATTACCCCCCATTGCCCCCATTACCCCCCATTACCCCCCATTACCCCCATTACCCCCCATTAACCCCCATTACCCCCCATTACCCCCCATTAACCCCCATTAACCCCCATTACCCCCATTACCCCCCATTACCCCCCATTAACCCCCATTACCCCCCATTACCCCCCATTACCCCCCATTAACCCCCATTACCCCCATTAACCACCATTAACCCCCATTCCCCCCATTACCCCCCATTACCCCCATCACCCCCCATTACCCCCCATTACCCCCATTAACCCCCATCACCCCCCATTACCCCCCATTACCCTCCATTACCCCATTACCCCCATTACCCCCATTATCCCCCATTACCCCCATTACCCCCCATTAACCCCCATTCCCCCAATTAACCCCCATTCCCCCCATTACCCCGCATTACCCCCATTAACCCCCATTACCCCCATTAACCCCCCATAACCCCCCATTACACCCATTACCCCCATTAACCCCCATTACCCCCATTACCCCCATAAACCCCTATTACCCCCATTACCCCCATTAACCCCCATATCCCCCCATATCCCCCCAGTGTTCCCCCCCCGGGCTGCTGTCCCTGCTGGCCCATTACCCCCATTAACCCCCATTACCCCCATAACCCCCCATAACCCCCCATTACCCCCATTACCCCCATTAACCCTCATTAGCCCCATTACCCCCATAACCCCCATTACCCCCATTACCCCCCATTACCCTCCATTAACACCCATTACCCCCATTACCCCTCATTACCCCCCATTACCCCCATATCCCCCTATATCACCCCCATTACCCCCATTACCCCCATTAACCCCCATATCCCCCCATATCCCCACAGTGTGCCCCCCCCGGCCGGCTGTCCCTGCTGTCCCATTACCCCCATTACCCCCCATTACTCCCCATTAACCCCCTATATCCCCTCATATCCCACCATATCCCCCTCATATCCCCCCATTATCCCCCCCACACCCCTGCATATCCCCTCATATTCCCCCAAATCCCCCATATCCACCCCATATCCCCCCATACCCCACCATAACCCCCCATATCTACCCCATATCCCCCCATAACCCCCTCATATCCCCCCATATCCACCCCATACCACCTATATCCCCCATATCCCCCCATAACACCCCATAACCACCCATAACCCCCCATATGCCCCCCATATCCTCCCATAGCCCTCCATATCCACCCCATACCCCCTATATCCCCCCATATCCCCCCATAACCACCCATATCCCCCCATAACCCTCTCATATCCCCCCATATCCAACCCATACCACCTATATCCCCCCATATCCCCCCCCATTTAACCCCCATAACCCCCCATTACCCCTCCATTACCCCCCATTACCCCCCATTACCCCCATTACCCCCATTACCCCCCATTACCCCATTACCCCCATTACCCCCATTACCCCCCATTACCCCCATTACCCCCCATTACCCCCATTACCCCATTACCCCCATTACCCCCCATTAACCCCCATTACCCCCATTACCCCCTTTACCCCCCATTACCCCCATTACCCCCCATTAACCCCCATTCCCCCCCATTACCCCTCCATTACCCCCCATTACCCCCATTACCCCCCATTACCCCCCATTACCCCCCATTACCCCCATTACCCCCCATTAACCCCCATTCCCCCCCATTACCCCTCCATTACCCCCCATTACCCCCATTACCCCCCATTACCCCCCATTACCCCCATTACCCCCCATTAACCCCCATTCCCCCCCATTACCCCCATTACCCCCCATTACCCCCATTCCCCCCATTACCCCTCCATTACCCCCCATTACCCCCATTACCCCCCATTACCCCCATTAACCCCCATATCCCCCCATATCCCCCCAGTGTTCCCCCCCGGGCTGCTGTCCCTGCTGGCCCATTACCCCCATTAACCCCCATTACCCCCATTACCCCCCATTACCCCCATCACCCCCCATTACCCCCCATTACCCCCATTAACCCCCATCACCCCCCATTACCCCCATTACCCTCCATTACCCCCATTACCCCCATTACCCCCATTATCCCCCATTACCCCCATTACCCCCCATTAACCCCCATTCCCCCAATTAACCCCCATTCCCCCCATTACCCCGCATTACCCCCATTAACCCCCATTACCCCCATTACACCCATTACCCCCATTAACCCCCATTACCCCCATTACCCCCATAAACCCCTATTACCCCCATTACCCCCATTAACCCCCATATCCCCCCATATCCCCCCAGTGTTCCCCCCCCGGGCTGCTGTCCCTGCTGGCCCATTACCCCCATTAACCCCCATTACCCCCATAACCCCCCATAACCCCCCATTACCCCCATTACCCCCATTAACCCTCATTAGCCCCATTACCCCCATAACCCCCATTACCCCATTACCCCCATTACCCTCCATTAACACCCATTACCCCCCATTACCCCTCATTACCCCCATTACCCCCATATCCCCCTATATCACCCCCATTACCCCCATTACCCCCATTAACCCCCATATCCCCCCATATCCCCACAGTGTGCCCCCCCCCGGCCGGCTGTCCCTGCTGTCCCATTACCCCCATTACCCCCCATTACTCCCCATTAACCCCCTATATCCCCTCATATCCCACCATATCCCCCTCATATCCCCCCATTATCCCCCCCACACCCCTGCATATCCCCTCATATTCCCCCAAATCCCCCATATCCACCCCATATCCCCCCATACCCCACCATAACCCCCCATATCTACCCCATATCCCCCCATAACCCCCTCATATCCCCCCATATCCACCCCATACCACCTATATCCCCCATATCCCCCATAACACCCCATAACCACCCATAACCCCCCATATGCCCCCCATATCCTCCCATAGCCCTCCATATCCACCCCATACCCCCTATATCCCCCCATATCCCCCCATAACCACCCATATCCCCCCATAACCCTCTCATATCCCCCCATATCCAACCATACCACCTATATCCCCCCATATCCCCCCCCATTTAACCCCCATAACCCCCCATTACCCCTCCATTACCCCCCATTACCCCCCATTACCCCCATTAACCCCCATTACCCCCATTAACCCCCATATCCCCCCATATCCCCGCAGTGTTCCCCCCCCGGCCTGCTGTCCCTGCTGGCTCATTACCCCCATTACCCCCCATTACCCCCATTACCCCCCATTACCCCCCATTACCCCCATTACCCCCATTACCCCCATTACCCCCATTAACCCCCATTACCCCCCATTACCCCCATTACCCCCATTACCCCCATTAACCCCCATTACCCCCCATTACCCCCCATTACCCCATTACCCCCCATTACCCCCATTACCCCCATTACCCCCATAACCCCCCATTACCCCCATTACCCCATTACCCCCATTACCCCCATTAACCCCCATTAACCCCCATTACCCCCATTTACCCCCATTACCCCCCATTACCCCCCATTACTCCCCATTACCCCCCATTAACCCCCATTAACCCCCATATCCCCCCAGTCTGCCCCCCCCGGCCTGCTGTCCCTGCTGTCCCTCTACCCCCCATTACCCCCCATTGCCCCCCATTAACCCCCCTATATCCCCTTATATCCCCCCATAACCCCCCATTTACCCCCCATATCCACCCCATATCCCCCCATATCCACCCCATACCCCCTATATCTCCACATATCTCCCCCATTTAACCCCCATAACCCCCCATTAACCCCCATATCCCCCCCACATCCCCCCACATCCACCCCATATCCCCCCATAACTACCCATATCCCCCAAAACCCCCTCATATCCCCCCATATCCACCCCATACCCCCTATATCCCCCGATATCCCCCCCCATTTAACCCCCATAGCCCCCCATTACCCCTCCATTACCCCCCATAACCCCCCATTACCCCTCCATTACCCCCATTACCCCTCATTACCCCCATTAACCCCCATAACCCCCCATTACCCCCCATTACCCCCATTAACCCCCATTACCCCCATAACCCCCCATTACCCCCATTACCCCCCATTACCCCCATTACCCCCCATTACCCCCATTACCCCATTACCCCCATTACCCCCCATTAACCCCCATTACCCCCATTACCCCCTTTACCCCCCATTACCCCCATTACCCCCCATTAACCCCCATTCCCCCCCATTACCCCTCCATTACCCCCCATTACCCCCATTACCCCCCATTACCCCCCATTACCCCCCATTACCCCCATTACCCCCCATTAACCCCCATTCCCCCCCATTACCCCTCCATTACCCCCCATTACCCCCATTACCCCCCATTACCCCCCATTACCCCCATTACCCCCCATTAACCCCCATTCCCCCCCATTACCCCCATTACCCCCCATTACCCCCATTACCCCCATTACCCCCCATTACCCCCATTACCCCCCATTACCCCCCATTACCCCCCATTACCCCCATTACCCCCCATTAACCCCCATTCCCCCCCATTACCCCTCCATTACCCCCCATTACCCCCATTACCCCCCATTACCCCCCATTCCCCCCATTACCCCCCATTACCCCCATTCCCCCCCATTACCCCTCCATTACCCCCCATTACCCCCATTAACCCCATTAACCCCATTACCCCCATTACCCCCCATTACTCCCCATTAACCCCCATTAACCCCTATTAACCCCCATATCCCCCAGTGTGCCCCCCCCGGGCTGCTGTCCCTGCTGTCCCTCTACCCCCCATTACCCCCCATTGCCCCCCATTAACCCCCCTATATCCCCTCATATCCCACCATATCCCCCTCATATCCCCCCTATATCCCCTTCACACCCCTGCATATCCCCCCATATTCCCCCAAATCCCCCATATCCACCCCATATCTCCCCATACCCCACCATAACCCCCCATATCTACCCCATATCCCCCCATAACCCCCTCATATCCCCCCATATCCACCCCATACCACCTATATCCCCCCATATCCCCCCATAACACCCCATAACCACCCATAACCCCCCATATGCCCCCCATATCCTCCCATAGCCCTCCATATCCACCCCATACCCCCTATATCCCCCCATATCCCCCCATAACCCTCTCATATCCCCCCATAACCCTCTCATATCCCCCCATATCCACCCCATACCCCCTATATCCCCCCATATCCCCCCATAACCACCCATATCCCCCCATAACCCCCTCATATCCCCCCATATCCACCCCATACCCCCTATACTCCCCCATATCCCCCCATAACCACCCATATCCCCCCATAACCCTCTCATATCCCCCCATATCCACCCCATACCCCCTATATCCCCCCATATCCCCCCCATTTAACCCCCATAACCCCCCATTACCCCTCCATTACCTTCATAACCCCCATTACCCCCCATAACCCCCTCATTACCCCCCATATCCTCCTATATCTCCCCATATCTCCCCATATCCACCCCATACCCCCCTATATCCCCCCATATCCCCCCATAACCCCCTCATATCCCCCCATATCCACCCCATACCCCCTATATCCCCCGATATCCCCCCCCATTAACCCCCATAGCCCCCCATTACCCCTCCATTACCCCCCATAACCCCCCATTACCCCTCCATTACCCCCCATTACCCCCCATTACCCCCATTACCCCCCATTAACCCCCATTCCCCCCCATTACCCCCATTACCCCCCATTACCCCCATTCCCCCCCATTACCCCTCCATTACCCCCCATTACCCCCATTACCCCCATTACCCCCATTAACCCCCATATCCCCCCATATCCCCCCAGTGTTCCCCCCCCGGGCTGCTGTCCCTGCTGGCCCCATTGTTGGCATCCCAAGGTGCGGGGCTGGCGCTGCTGGTGCTGCCGCTGCTGGGGCATCGCCTGGCGGCCATGCACTTCCCTGTGGCCGAAGCTGAGGCCGTGGTGCTCAGCATCATCGCCATCTACGTGGCTGGGATGGCTCTGCCCCACCGCAGGTAATGGATATAGGGGGATATGGGGTGGTTATGGGGGGATATGGGGGGATATGAGGGGGTTATGGGGTGGTTATGTGGGGATATGGGGTGGTATGGGGTGGTTATGTGGGGATATGGGGTGGTATGGGGTGGTTATGGGGGGATATGGGGTGGTATGGGGTGGTTATAGGGGGATATGGGGTGGTATGGGGTGGATATGGGGGGATATGAGGGGGTTATGGGGTGGATATGGGGGGATATCAGGGGGTTATGGGGGATATGGGATGGTTATAGGGGGATATGGGGCTGTGGTGCTCAGCATCATCGCCATCTACGTGACTGGGATGGCACTGCCCCATCGCAGGTAATGGATATGGGGTGGTTATAGGGGGTTATGGAGGGATATGGGGTGGTTATGGGGGGATATGGGGTGGTATGGGGTGGTTATAGGGGGATATGGGGTGGATATAGGTGGATATGGGGTGGTATGGGGTGGTTATGGGGGGATATGGGGTGGTATGGGGTGGTTATAGGGGGATATAGGGGGATATGGGGTGGTTATAGGGGGATATAGGGGGATATGGGGTGGTTATAGGAGGATATGGGGTGGTATGGGGTGGTTATGGGGGGATATGGGGTGGTTATGGGGGGTTATGGGGGGATATGGGGCTGTGGTGCTCAGCATCATCGCCATCTACGTGGCTGGGATGGCTCTGCCCCACCGCAGGTAATGGATATAGGGGGATATGGGGTGGTTATAGGGGGATATGGGGTGGATATGGGGGGATATGAGGGGGTTATGGGGTTTATGGGAGGCTATGGGGTGGTTATAGGGGGATATGGGGTGGTATGGGGTGGATATGGGGGGATATGAGGGGGTTATGGGGTGGATATGGGGGGATATCAGGGGGTTATGGGGGATATGGGATGGTTATAGGGGGATATGGGGCTGTGGTGCTCAGCATCATCGCCATCTACGTGGCTGGGATGGCACTGCCCCATCGCAGGTAATGGATATGGGGTGGTTATAGGGGGTTATGGAGGGATATGGGGTGGTTATGGGGGGATATGGGGTGGTATGGGGTGGTTATAGGGGGATATGGGGTGGATATAGGTGGATATGGGGTGGTATGGGGTGGTTATGGGGGGATATGGGGTGGTATGGGGTGGTTATAGGGGGATATAGGGGGATATGGGGTGGTTATAGGGGGATATAGGGCGATATGGGGTGGTTATAGGAGGATATGAGGAGGTATGGGGTGGTTATGGGGGGATATGGGGTGGTATGGGGTGGTTATAGGGGGATATGGGGTGGTTATGGGGGGATATGGGGTGGTATGGGGTGGTTATAGGGGGATATAGGGGGATATGGGGTGGTTATAGGGGGATATAGGGGGATATGGGGTGGTTATAGGGGGTTATGGGGGGATATGGGGTGGTTATGGGGGGATATGGGGTGGTATGGGGTGGTTATGGGGGGATATGGGGTGGTTATGGGGGGATATGGGGTGGTTATAGGGGGGTATGGGGTGGTATGGGGTGGTTATAGGGGGATATAGGGGGATATGGGGTGGTTATAGGAGGATATTGGGTGGTATGGGGTGGTTATGGGGGGTTATGGGGGGATATGGGGTGGTTATGGGGGGATATGGGGTGGTTATGGGGGGATATGGGGGTGGATATGGGGTGGTTATGGGGGGATATGGGGTGGTTATGGGGGGATATGGGGTGGTATGGGGTGGTTATGGGGGGATATGGGGTGGATATGGGGTGGTATGGGGTGGTTATGGGGTGGTATGGGGGGATATGGGGGCTGTGGTGCTCAGCATCATCGCCATCTACGTGGCTGGGATGGCTCTGCCACACCGCAGGTAATGGATATAGGGGGATATGGGGTGGTTATAGGGGGATATGGGGTGGATATGGGGGGATATGAGGGGGTTATGGGGTTTATGGGAGGCTATGGGGTGGTTATAGGGGGATATGGGGTGGTATGGGGTGGATATGGGGGGATATGAGGGGGTTATGGGGTGGATATGGGGGGATATCAGGGGGTTATGGGGGATATGGGATGGTTATAGGGGGATATGGGGCTGTGGTGCTCAGCATCATCGCCATCTACGTAACTGGGATGGCACTGCCCCATCGCAGGTAATGGATATGGGGTGGTTATAGGGGGTTATGGAGGGATATGGGGTGGTTATGGGGGGATATGGGGTGGTATGGGGTGGTTATAGGGGGATATGGGGTGGATATAGGTGGATATGGGGTGGTATGGGGTGGTTATGGGGGGATATGGGGTGGTATGGGGTGGTTATAGGGGGATATAGGGGGATATGGGGTGGTTATAGGGGGATATAGGGCGATATGGGGTGGTTATAGGAGGATATGAGGAGGTATGGGGTGGTTATGGGGGGATATGGGGTGGTATGGGGTGGTTATAGGGGGATATGGTGTGGAATGGGGTGGTTATGGGGGGATATGGGGTGGTATGGGGTGGTTATAGGGGGATATAGGGGGATATGGGGTGGTTATAGGGGGATATAGGGGGATATGGGGTGATTATAGGAGGATATTGGGTGGTATGGGGTGGTTATGTGGGGATATGGGGTGGTTATGGGGGGATATGGGGTGGATATGGGGTGGTTATGGGGGGATATGGGGTGGATATGGGGTGGTTATGGGGGGATATGGGGGCTGTGGTGCTCGGCATCATCGCCATCTATGTGGCTGGGATGGCTCTGCCCCACCGCAGGTAGGGGCCATAGGGGGGTATGGGGTGGTTATAGGGGGTTATGGGGGGCTATGGGGTGGTTATAGGGGGATATGGGGCTGTGGTGCTCAGCATCATCGCCATCTACGTGGCTGGGATGGCTCTGCCCCATCGCAGGTAATGGATATGGGGTGGTTATAGGGGGATATAGGGGCTTATGGGGTGGATATATGGGGTTATGGGGTGGATATAGGGGGTTATGGGGTGGTTATGGGGGGATATGGGGCTGTGGTGCTCAGCATCATCGCCATCTACGTGGCTGGGATGGCACTGCCCCATCGCAGGTAATGGATATAGGGTAGTATGGGGTGGTATGGGGTGGATATGGGAGATAGGGGGATATGGGGTGGTTATAGGAGGATATGGGGTGGTATGGGGTGTTTATGGGGGGATATGGGGTGGTTATGTGGGGATATGGGGTGGTATGGGGTGGTTATGTGGGGATATGGGGTGGTATGGGGTGGTTATAGGGGGATATGGGGTGGTTATGGGGGGATATGGGGTAGTATGGGGTGGTTATGGGGGGATATGGGGTGGATATGGGGTGGTTATGGGGGGATATGGGGTGGTTATAGGGGGTTATGGGGGGATATGGGGGGATATTCGGTGGATATGAGGGGATATGAGGGGGTTATGGGGGAATATGGGGTGGTATGGGGTGGTTATGGGGGGATATGGGGTGGTATGGGGTGGTTATAGGGGGATATGGGGTGGTATGGGGTGGATATGAGGGGGTTATGGGGGGATATGGGGTGGTATGGGGTGGTTATGGGGGGATATGGGGTGGATATGGGGGGTTATGGGGGGATATGGGGGCTGTGGTGCTCAGCATCATCACCATCTACGTGGCTGGGATGGCACTGCCCCATCGCAGGTAATGGATATAGGGGGATATGGGGTGGTTATAGGGGGATATGGGGTGGTTATGTGGGGATATGGGGTGGTATGGGGTGGTTATAGGGGGATATGGGGTGGTTATGGGGGGATATGGGGTGATATGGGGTGGTTATGGGGGGATATGGGGTGGTTATGGGGGGTTATGGGGGGATATGGGGTGGTATGGGGTGGTTATGGGGGGATATAGGGTGGTTAAGGGGTGGAATGAGGTGGATATGGGGGGATATGGAGTGGTTATAGGGGATATGGGGGTTTATGGGGGGATATGGGGTGGTTATAGGGGGATATAGGGGGATATGGGGTGGATATGGGGGGATATGGGGTGGCTATAAGGGGATATGGGGTGGTATGGGGTGGTTATGGGGGGATATGGGGTGGTATGGGGTGGTTATGGGGGATATGGGGTGGTATGGGGTGGTTATGGGGGATATGGGGTGGTATGGGGTGGTTATGGGGGGATATGGGGTGGTTATGGGGGGATATGGGGTGGATATGGGGTGGTTATGGGGGGATATGGGGTGGTTATGGGGGGATATGGGGTGGTATGGGGTGGTTATGGGGGGATATGGGGTGGATATGGGGGGTTATGGGGGGATATGGGGGCTGTGGTGCTCAGCATCATCGCCATCTACGTGGCTGGGATGGCTCTGCCCCATCGCAGGTAATGGATATAGGGGGATATGGGGTGGTTATAGGGGGATATGGGGTGGATATGGGGGGATATGAGGGGGTTATGGGGTTTATGGGAGGCTATGGGGTGGTTATAGGGGGATATGGGGTGGTATGGGGTGGATATGGGGGGATATGAGGGGGTTATGGGGTGGATATGGGGTGGATATCAGGGGGTTATGGGGGATATGGGATGGTTATAGGGGGATATGGGGCTGTGGTGCTCAGCATCATCGCCATCTACGTGGCTGGGATGGCACTGCCCCATCGCAGGTAATGGATATAGGGGGTTATGGGGTGGTTATAGGGGGTTATGGGGGGATATGGGGTGGATATGGGGTGGTATGGGGTGGTTATGTGGGGATATGGGGTGGTTATGGGGGGATATGGGGTGGTATGGGGTGGTTATGGGGGGATATGGGGTGGTTATAGTGGGTTATGGGGGGATATGGGGGGATATTCGGTGGATATGAGGGGATATGAGGGGGTTATGGGGGAATATGGGGTGGTATGGGGTGGTTATGGGGGGATATGGGGTGGATATGGGGTGGTATGGGGTGGTTATGTGGGGATATGGGGTGGTATGGGGTGGTTATGGGGGGATATGGGGTGGTATGGGGTGGTTATAGGGGGATATAGGGGGATATGGGGTGGTTATAGGGGGATATAGGGGGATATGGGGTGGTTATAGGAGGATATTGGGTGGTATGGGGTGGTTATGGGGGGATATGGGGTGGATATGGGGTGGTTATGGGGGGATATGGGGGAGTTATGGGGGGATATGGGGTGGTATGGGGTGGTTATGGGTGGATATGGGGTGGTATGGGGTGGTTATGGGGGGATATGGGGTGGATATGGGGTGGTTATGGGGGGATATGGGGTGGATATGGGGGGTTATGGGGGGATATGGGGTGGATATGGGGTGGTTATGGGGGGATATGGGGTGGATATGGGGGGTTATGGGGGGATATGGGGGGTTATGGGGGGATATGGGGCTGTGGTGCTCAGCATCATCGCCATCTACGTGGCTGGGATGGCTCTGCCCCACCGCAGGTAATGGATATAGGGGGATATGGGGTGGTATGGGGTGGTTATGGGGGGATATGGGGTGGTATGGGGTGGTTATGGGGGATATGGGGTGGTATGGGGTGGTTATGGGGGGATATGGGGTGGTATGGGGTGGATATGGGGGGATATGGGGTGGTATGGGGTGGTTATGGGGGATATGGGGTGGTATTGGGTTTATATGGGGGGATATGGGGTGGTTATAGGGGGTATAGGGGGATATGGGGTGGTTATAGGAGGATATTGGGTGGTATGGGGTGGTTATGGGGGGATATGGGGTGGTATGGGGGGATATAGGGGGATATGGGGGCTTATGGGGGCATATGGGGATTATGGGGGGACATGGGTGGTTATGGGGTGGTTATAGGGGGATATGGGGTGGTTATAGGGGGGTATGGGGGGTTATGGGGGGATATGGTGTGGTATGGTGTTCATATGGGGTAGATATGGGGTGGATATGGGGGCATATGTGGAGTTATGGGGTGGTATGGAGGGATATGGGGGGATATGGAGTAGATATGGGGTGGATATGGGGCTGTAGGAGTGGATATGGGGCTGTATGGGGGGATATGGGGTGGTATGGGGGCATATGGGGAGATATATGGGGGCTATGACTGATATGGGGTGGTATGGGGGGATATGGGTTGGATATGGGGGGTTATGGGGAACTATGGGGTGGTATGGTGGTTATGAGGTTTCCATGGGTCCCTTATGGGGTTCCTATGGGTCCCTTATGGGGTTTCCATGGGTCCCTTATGGGGTTCCTATGGGTCCCTTATGGGGTTTCCATGGGGCCCTTATGGGGTTTCTATGGGTCCCTTATGGGGTTTCCATGGGGCCCTTATGGGGTTCCTATGGGTCCCTTATGGGGTTTCAATGGGTCCCTTATGGGGTTCCTATGGGTCCCTTATGGGGTTTCTATGGGTCCCTTATGGGTTTCTATGAGTTTCTTATGGGGTTTCTATGAGTTTCTTATGGGGTTTCCATGGGTCCCTTATGGGGTTTCCATGGGGCCCTTATGGGGTTCCTATGGGTCCCTTATGGGTTTCTATGGGGTCCTTATGGGGTTTCTATGGGTCCCTTATGGGGTTTCTGCGGGTCCCTTATGGGGTTTCTATGGGTCCCTTATGGGGTTCCTATGGGGCCCTTATGGGGAGCTATGGGGTGGTATGGTGGTTATGGGGTTCCTATGGGTCCCTTATGGGGTTTCCATGGGTCCCTTATGGGGTTTCTATGGGTCCCTTATGGGGTTCCTATGGGGTCCTTATGGGGATCCTATGGGTCCCGTATGGGGTTCCTATGGGTCCCTTATGGGGAGCTATGGGGTGGTATGGTGGTTATGGGGTTCCTATGGGTCCGCTATGGGTCCCTTATGGGGTGGTATGGTGGTTATGGGGTTCCTATGGGTCCCCTATGGGGAGCTATGGGGTGGTGTGGTGGTTATGGGGTTCCTATGGGTCCCCTATGGGGAGCTATGGGGTGGTGTGGTGGTTATGGGGTTCCTATGGGTCCCCTATGGGGAGCTATGGGGTGGTATGGTAGTTATGGGGTTCCTATGGGTCCCTTATGGGGAGCTATGGGGTGGTATGGTGGTTATGGGGTTCCTATGGGTCCCCTATGGGGAGCTATGGGGTGGTATGGTGGTTATGGGGTTCCTATGGGTCCCTTATGGGGTTCCTATGGGTCCCTTATGGGGTTTCCATGGGTCCCTTATGGGGTTCCTATGGGGCCCTTATGGGGAGCTATGGGGTGGTATGGTGGTTATGGGGTTCCTATGGGTCCCCCATGGGGAGCTATGGGGTGGTATGGTGGTTATGGGGTTCCTATGGGTCCCTTATGGGGTTCCTATGGGTCCCTTATGGGGTTTCCATGGGTCCCTTATGGGGTTCCTATGGGTCCCTTATGGGGTTTCCATGGGTCCCTTATGGGGTTCCTATGGGGCCCTTATGGGGAGCTATGGGGTGGTATGGGGGTTATGGGGTTCCTATGGGTTCCCTATGGGGAGCTATGGGGTGGTATGGTGGTTATGGGGTTCCTATGGGTCCCCTATGGGGAGCTATGGGGTGGTATGGTGGTTATGGGGTTCCTATGGGTCCCTTATGGGGTTCCTATGGGTCCCTTATGGGGTTTCCATGGGTCCCTTATGGGGTTCCTATGGGGCCCTTATGGGGAGCTATGGGGTGGTATGGTGGTTATGGGGTTCCTATGGGTCCCCCATGGGGAGCTATGGGGTGGTATGGTGGTTATGGGGTTCCTATGGGTCCCTTATGGGATTCCTATGGGTCCCTTATGGGGTTTCCATGGGTCCCTTATGGGGTTCCTATGGGTCCCTTATGGGGTTTCCATGGGTCCCTTATGGGGTTTCCATGGGTCCCTTATGGGGTTTCTATGGGTCCCTTATGGGGTTCCTATGGGGTCCTTATGGGGATCCTATGGGTCCCGTATGGGGTTCCTATGGGTCCCCTATGGGGAGCTATGGGGTGGTATGGTGGTTATGGGGTTCCTATGGGTCCCCTATGGGGAGCTATGGGGTGGTATGGTGGTTATGGGGTTCCTATGGGTCCCCTATGGGGAGCTATGGGGTGGTATGGTGGTTATGGGGTTCCTATGGGTCCCTTATGGGGAGCTATGGGGTGGTATGGTGGTTATGGGGTTCCTATGGGTCCCCTATGGGGAGCTATGGGGTGGTATGGTGGTTATGGGGTTCCTATGGGTCGCTTATGGGGAGCTATGGGGTGGTATGGTGGTTATGGGGTTCCTATGGGTCCCTTATGGGGTTTCCATGGGTCCTTATGGGGTTCCTATTGGGCCCTTATGGGGTTCCTATGGGTCCCTTATGGGGTTTCTGTGGGTCCCTTATGGGGTTTCCATGGGGCCCTTATGGGGAGCTATGGGGTGGTGTGGTGGTTATGGGGTTCCTATGGGTCCTTATGGGGCTGCCCCCCATGCTGTAGGGCGGTGCCGGACGGTTCGGGGCGGGGTTGGAGGACCTTGAAGCTGGTGGCGCTGTTGTACCTGTCGGCGCTGCTGGGCTGCACCGCTCTGCTCAACTTCTCGTTGGCTTTCATCATGGCCGTCACTATGGCGCCCGCCGCTGCTGCCGTCAGCCCCACTGCGCCCAGGTGGGGGGGGAGATGGGGGGCTATGGGGGGTGAATGGGGGTCTATGGGGGGTGAATGGGGGTCTATGGGGGTGTATGGGGGGCTATGGGGGGTGAATGGGGGTCTATGGGGGGTGAATGGGGGTCTGTGGGGGGCTATGGGGGGTGAATGGGGGGCTATGGGGGGTGAATGGGGGGTGAATGGGGGGCTATGGAGGTGGAATGGGGGTCTATGGGGGGCTATGGGGGGTGAATGGGGGACTATGGGGGGTGAATGGGGGTCTGTGGGGGGCTATGGGGAGTGAATGGGGGACTATGGGGGGTGAATGGGGGTCTGTGGGGGGCTATGGGGAGTGAATGGGGGGCTATGGGGGGTGAATGGGGGGCTATGGGGGGCTATGGAGGTGGAATGGGGGTCTATGGGGGTGTATGGGGGGCTATGGGGGGTGAATGGGGGTCTATGGGGGTGTATGGGGGTCTATGGTGTTGTATGGGGGGCTATGGGGGGTGAATGGGGGGCTATGGGGGGTGAATGGGGGGCTATGGGGGGCTATGGAGGTGGAATGGGGGTCTATGGGGGTATATGGGGAGCTATGGGGGGTGAATGGGGGTCTATGGGGGGTGAATGGGGGTCTGTGGTGGGCTATGGGGATTGAATGGGGGGCTATGGGGGTGAATGGGGGGCTATGGGGGGTGAATGGGGGTATATGGGGGGCTATGGGGGGTGAATGGGGGTCTATGGGGGGTGAATGGGAGTCTTTGGTGGGCTATGGGGAGTGAATGGGGGGCTATGGGGGGTGAATGGGGGGCTATGGGGGGCTATGGAGGTGGAATGGGGGTCTATGGGGGTCTATGGGGGTCTATGGTGTTGTATGGGGGGCTATGGGGGGTGAATGGGGGGCTATGGGGGGCTATGGAGGTGGAATGGGGGTCTATGGGGGTGTATGGGGGGCTATGGGGGGTGAATGGGGGTCTATGGGGGTGTATGGGGGTCTATGGTGTTGTATGGGGGGCTATGGGGGGTGAATGGGGGGCTATGGGGGGTGAATGGGGGGCTATGGGGGGCTATGGAGGTGGAATGGGGGTCTATGGTGTTGTATGGGGGGCTATGGGGGGTGAATGGGGGTCTATGGGGGTCTATGGGGGTCTATGGTGTTGTATGGGGGGCTATGGGGGGTAAATGGGGGGCTATGGGGGGCGAATGGGGGTCTATGGGGGTCTATGGTGTTGTATGGGGGGCTATGGGGGGTGAATGGGGGGCTATGGGGGGTGAATGGGGGTCTATGGGGGGCTATGGAGGTGGAATGGGGGTCTATGGGGGTGTATGGGGGGCTATGGGGGGTAAATGGGGGGCTATGGGGGGCGAATGGGGGTCTATGGGGGTCTATGGTGTTGTATGGGGGGCTATGGGGGGTGAATGGGGGGCTATGGGGGGTGAATGGAGGGCTATGGGGGGCTATGGAGGTGGAATGGGGGTCTATGGGGGTGTATGGGGGGCTATGGGGGGTGAATGGGGGTCTATGGGGGTCTATGGGGGTCTATGGTGTTGTATGGGGGGCTATGGGGGGTAAATGGTGGGCGAATGGGGGTCTATGGGGGTCTATGGGGGTCTATGGTGTTGTATGGGGGGCTATGGGGGGTGAATGGGGGGCTATGGGGGGTGAATAGGGGGCTATGGGGGCTATGGAGGTGGAATGGGGGTCTATGGGGGTGTATGGGGGGCTATGGGGGGTGAATGGGGGTCTATGGGGATGTATGGGGTGCTATGGTGTTGTATGGGGCCTATGGGGGGCCATGGGGGGCTATGGGGGGCGAATGGGGGGCTATGGAAATCTTTGGGTGTCTGTGGGGTTATATGGGGGATCATGGGGGTCTGTGGGGGGTGAATGGGGGACTATGGGGGTGAATGGGGGTCTATGGGGGTGTATGGGGGGCTATGGGGGGTGAATGGGGGTCTGTGGGGGGCCATGGGGGGGTGAATGGGGGTCTATGGGGGAGTGTGGGGGTCTATGGGGTTATATGGGGGTCTGTGGGGGGTGAATGGGGGGCTATGGGGGTCTGTTGGGGTGAATGGGGGGCTATGGGGATGTATGGGGGGCTATGGGGGGTGAATGGGGGTCTGTGGGGGGCTATGGGGGGTGAATGGGGGGCTATGGGAGTCTGTGGGGGACTATGGGGTTATATGGGGGGCCATGGGGCTCTGTGGGGGGTGAATGGGGGGCTGTGGGGCTTATGAGGGGCTATGGGGGTGAATGGGGGTCTATGGGGTTGTATGGGGGTGTATGGGGGGCTATGGGAGTCTGTGGGGGACTATGGGGTTATGTGGGGGGCCATGGGGGTCTGTGGGGGGTGAATGGGGGGCTATGGGGGTGAATGGGGGTCTATGGGGGAGTGTGGGGGTCTATGGGGTTTTATGGGGGTCTGTGGGGGGCTATGGGGGGCTATGGGGGGGCTGTGGGGTTGTATGGGGGCTATGGGGGGTGAATGGGGGGTATGGGGTTGTATGGGGGCTATGGGGGGTGAATGGGGGGTTATGGGGGTCTGTTGGGGTGTATGGGGGGCTATGGGGGTGTATGGGGGGCTATGGGGGTCCGTGGGGGGCTATGGGGGGCTATGGGGGTGAAATGGGGGGCTATAGGAATCTTTGGGGGTCTATGGGGTTATATGGGGGGCCATGGGGGTCTGTGGGGGGTGAATGGGGGGCTGTGGGGGACTATGGGGGTGAATGGGGGGCTATGGGGGGTTATGGGGTTGTATAGGGGTCTATGGGGGGAGATGGGGGGCTACGGGAGGGTGAATGGGGGGCTGTGGGGGGTGAATGGGGTTGTATGGGGGGCTATGGGGGGTGAATGGGGGGCTATGGGAGTCTGTGGGGGACTATGGGGTTATATGGGGGGCCATGGGGGTCTGTGGGGGGTGAATGGGGGGCTGTGGGGCTTATGGGAGGCTATGGGGGTGAATGGGGGTCTATGGGGTTGTATGGGGGGTGAAGGGGGGCTATGGGGTTGTATGGGGGGCTATGGGGGTGAATGGGGGGCTATGGGGGTCTGTGGGGGGTGAATGGGGGGCTATGGGGTTGTATTGGGGTCTATGGGGGGGGAGATGGGGGGCTACGAGGTGGTGAATGGGGGGCTATGGGGGGTGAATGGGGGTCTGTGGGGGGCTATGGGGGGTGAATGGGTGGCTATGGGAATCTGTGGGGGTCTATGGGGTTATATGGGGGGCCATGGGGGTCTGTGGGGGATGAATGGGGGGCTATGGGGTTGTATGGGGGCTATGGGGGGTCTGTGGGGGGCTATGGGGGTCTGTGGGGGGCTATGGTGGGTGAATGGGGGGCCATGGGGGGCTATGGGGGTCTATGGGGGGGCTATGGGGTTGTATGGGGGCTATGGGTGGTGAATGGGGGGCTATGGGGGTCTGTGGGGGGCTATGGGGGGCTATGGGGGTCTGTGGGGGGCTATGGGGGTCTGTGGGGGGCTGTGGGGGGCTATGGGGGGTGAATGGGGGGCTATGGGGGTCTGTGGGGGGCTATGGGGGGTGAAAGGGGGGAGAATGGGGGGCTATGGGGGAGTGTGGGAGGCTATGGGGGTCTGTGGGGGTCTATGAGGTTGTATGGGGGGCTATCGGGGGGGTGAATGTCCCTCATCTCTCCCCATAGGGCTCTCCGTGGGGCACTGCTGGTGCTTTGCACGCCTAATTCTCCCCCATTGCACACACACACACTTATCTCTCCTTGCAGGGCTCTCCGTGGTGCTCTGCTGGTGCATTGCACACCCACACTCATCTCTCCCCATAGGGCTCTCCGTGGGGCACTGCTGGTGCTTTGCACACCCATTTTCCCCCCTTGCACACCCACTCTAATATCTCTCTTTACAGGGCTCTCCGTGGGGCGCTGCTGGTGCTTTGCACACCCATTTCCCCCATTGCACACCCACACACACTCATATCTCTCTTTACAGGGCTCTCCGCGGTGCACTGCTGGTGCTTTGCACACCCACACTCATATCTCATTACAGGGCTCTCCACGGTGCACTGCTGGTGCTTTGCACACACACACACTCATATCTCATTACAGGGCTCTCCGCGGTGCACTGCTGGTGCTTTGCACACCCACACTCATATCTCATTACAGGGCTCTCCACGGTGCACTGCTGGTGCTTTGCACACCCACACTCATATCTCATTACAGGGCTCTCCGCGGTGCACTGCTGGTGCTTTGCACACCCACACACACTCATATATCTCATTACAGGGCTCTCCGCGGTGCACTGCTGGTGCTTTGCACACCCACACACACTCATATCTCATTACAGGGCTCTCCGCGGTGCACTGCTGGTGCTTTGCACACCCACACACACTAATATATCTCATTACAGGGCTCTCCGTGGGGCACTGCTGGTGCTTTGCACACCCATTCCCCCATTGCACACCCACGTTCTAATTGCACACCCCCTTATCCCCCTTTGCACACACACACACTCATATCTCATTACAGGGCTCTCCGCGGTGCACTGCTGGTGCTTTGCACACCCACACACACTCATATCTCTTTACAGGGCTCTCCGCGGTGCACTGCTGGTGCTTTGCACACCCACACACACTCATATCTCATTACAGGGCTCTCCGCGGTGCACTGCTGGTGCTTTGCACGCCCACACACACTCATATCTCATTACAGGGCTCTCTGCGGTGCACTGCTGGTGCTTTGCACACCCACACACACTCATATCTCATTACAGGGCTCTCCGTGGGGCGCTGCTGGTGCTTTGCACAACCACACATATCTCATTACAGGGCTCTCTGCGGTGCACTGCTGGTGCTTTGCACACCCACACACACTCATATATCTCATTACAGGGCTCTCCGTGGGGCGCTGCTGGTGCTTTGCACACCCACACATATCTCTCTTTACAGGGCTCTCCGTGGTGCACTGCTGGTGCTTTGCACGCCCATTTCCCCCTTTGCACACACACACACTCGTATATCTCATTACAGGGCTCTCCGCGGTGCAC
>NW_028189112.1:0-10000 GCF_054131305.1 Coturnix japonica | reverse complement strand
GGGGTATTAATGGGGGTCTGTAATGGGGGTATTAATGGGGGTATTAATGGGGGTCTGTAATGGGGGTATATGGGGGTATTAATGGGGGTATTAATGGGGGTCTGTAATGGGGGTATATGGGGGTATTAATGGGGGTCTGTAATGGGGGTATATGGGGGTATTAATGGGGGTATTAATGGGGGTCTGTAATGGGGGTATATGGGGGTATTAATGGGGGTATTAATGGGGGTCTGTAATGGGGGTATATGGGGGTATTAATGGGGGTATTAATGGGGGTCTGTAATAGGGGTATATGGGGGTATTAATGGGGGTCTGTGGGAGGTTATTATGGGGGGCTGTAATGGGGGTATTAATGGGGGTCTATGGGGGGGTTATTATGGGGGTCTATAATGGGGGGCTGTAATGGGGGTATTAATGGGGGTCTATGGGGGGGTTATTATGGGGGTCTATAATGGGGGGCTGTAATGGGGGTATTAATGGGGGTCTATGGGGGGGTTATTATGGGGGTCTATAATGGGGGGCTGTAATGGGGGTATTAATGGGGGTCTATGGGGGGGGTTATTATGGGGGTCTATAATGGGGGTATATGGGGGTATTAATGGGGGTCTATGGGGGGGGTTATTATGGGGGTCTATAATGGGGGGCTGTAATGGGGGTATTAATGGGGGTCTGTTGGGGGGGGGTTATTATGGGGGTTTATGGGGGGGCGTTATTAATGGAGGTCTATGGGGGGGGCTTATTATGGGGGTCTATGGGGGGTCTGTTATTAATGGGGGTCTATGGGGGGTCTGTTATTAATGGGGGTCTATGGGGGGGCTTATTATGGGGGTCTATGGGGGGGCGTTATTAATGGGGGTATATGGGGGGGGCTTATTATGGGGGTCTATGGGGGGGCGTTATTAATGGGGGTCTATGGGGGGGGGTAATATGGGGGTCTATGGGGGGGCGTTATTAATGGGGGTATATGGGGGGGCTTATTATGGGGGTCTATGGGGGGGGCGTTATTAATGGGGGTCTATGGGGGTATTAATGGGGGTCTATGGGGGGGCGTTATTAATGGGGGTCTATGGGGGGGGCTTATTATGGGGGTCTATGGGGGGGGCGTTATTAATGGAGGTCTATGGGGGGGGCTTATTATGGGGGTCTATGGGGGGGGCTTATTATGGGGGTCTATGGGGGGGCTGATTATGGGGGTCTATGGGGGGGGGATTTATTGGGGGGGGCTTATTATGGGGGTCTATGGGGGGGGGTAATATGGGGGTCTATGGGGGGGGGTTATTATGGGGGTCTATGGGGGGGGATTTATTGGGGGGGCCTTATTAATGGGGGTCTATGGGGGGGGCTTATTATGGGGGTCTATGGGGGGGCGTTATTAATGGGGGTCTATGGGGGGGGGATTTATTGGGGGGGGCTTATTATGGGGGTCTATGGGGGGGGGTAATATGGGGGTCTATGGGGGGGCGTTATTAATGGGGGTATATGGGGGGGGCCTTATTAATGGGGGTCTATGGGGGGACGTTATTAATGGGGGTCTATGGGGGGTCTGTTATTAATGGGGGTCTATGGGGGGGGGCTTATTATGGGGGTCTATGGAGGGGCGTTATTAATGGGGGTCTATGGGGGTATTAATGGGGGTCTATGGGGGGGCGTTATTAATGGGGGTCTATGGGGGGGCTGTTATTAATGGGGGTCTATGGGGGGTCTGTTATTAATGGGGGTCTATGGGGGGGCTTATTAATGGGGGTCTATGGGGGGGCGTTATTAATGGGGGTCTATGGGGGGGCGTTATTAGTGGGGGTCTATGGGGGGGCGTTATTAATGGGGGTCTATGGGGGGGCTGTTATTAATGGGGGTCTATGGGGGGTCTGTTATTAATGGGGGTCTATGGGGGGGCGTTATTAATGGGGGTGTATGGGGGGGGCTTATTATGGGGGTCTATGGGGGGGGCTTATTATGGGGGTCTATGGGGGGGGCTTATTATGGGGGTCTATGGGGGGGCGTTATTAATGGGGGTCTATGGGGGGGGCTTATTATGGGGGTCTGTGGGGGGGCGTTATTAATGGGGGTCTATGGGGGTCTGTTATTAATGGGGGTATATGGGGGGGGCTTATTATGGGGGTCTATGGGGGGGGCTTATTATGGGGGTCTATGGAGGGGCGTTATTAATGGGGGTCTATGGGGGGGCTTATTAATGGGGGTCTATGGGGGGGCGTTATTAATGGGGGTCTATGGGCGTATTAATGGGGGTCTATGGGGGGGCGTTATTAACGGGGGTCTATGGGGGGTCTGTTATTAATGGGGGTCTATGGGGGGGGCTTATTATGGGGGTCTATGGGGGGGCGTTATTAATGGGGGTCTATGGGGGGGCGTTATTAATGGGGGTCTATGGGGGGGGCTTATTATGGGGGTCTATGGGGGGGCGTTATTAATGGGGGTATATGGGGGAGGGATTTATTGTGGGGGGCGTTATTAATGGGGGTCTATGGGGGGGGCCTTATTGGGGGGGCCTTATTAATGGGGGTCTATGGGGGGGGTTATTATGGGGGGCTGTAATGGGGGTATTAATGGGGGTCTATGAGGGGTTATTATGGGGGTCTGTAATGGGGGGCTGTAATGGGGGTATTAATGGGGGTCTATGGGGGTTATTATGGGGGTCTATAATGGGGCTGTAATGGGGGTATTAATGGGGGTCTATGGGGGGGTTATTATGGGGGTCTATAATTGGGCTGTAATGGGGGTATTAATGGGGGTCTATGGGGGGGTTATTATGGGGGTCTATAATGGGGGATGTAGTGGGGGTATTAATGGGGGTCTATAATGGGGCTGTAATGGGGGTATTAATGGGGGTCTATGGGGGGGGTTATTATGAGGGTCTATAATGGGGGGCTGTAATGGGGGTATTAATGGGGGTCTATGGGGGGGGGTTATTATGGGGGTCTATAATGGGGGGCTGTAATGGGGGTATTAATGGGGGTCTATGGGGGGGGTTATTATGGGGGTCTATAATGGGGGGCTGTAATGGGGGTATTAATGGGGGTCTATGGGGGGGTTATTATGGGGGTCTATAATGGGGGGCTGTAATGGGGATATTAATGGGGGTCTGTTGGGGGGGGTGTTATTATGGGGGTCTATAATGGGGGTCTATTGGGGGGGTTATTAATGTGGGTCTATTGGGGGGGGCTTTATTATTAATGGGGGTCTGTTGGGGGGGGGCTTATTTGTGGGGGGGGGAGTTATTGGGGTGGGGCTTTATCAATGGGGGTCTGTTGGGGGGGGCTTTATTATTAATGGGGTTCTGTTGGGGGGGGCTTATTGGGGGGAGCTGTAATGGGGGTCTATTGGGGGGTTATTGGGGGGGGGGCTTTATTGGGGGGGTCTATTGGGGGAGTTATTGGGGGTGGGGCTTTATTAATGGGGGGCTATGGGGGGGCTTTATTAATGGGGGTCTATGGGGAGGGTCTATTGGGGTAGTTATTGGGGTTGGGGCTTTATTATTAATGGGGGTCTGTTTGGGGGGGGTCATATTTGGGGGGGGAGTTATTGGGTATGGGGCTTTATTAATGGGGGTCTATTGGGGTGGGGCTTTATTATTAATGGGGGTCTATTGGGGGGGGGTTATTATTAATGGGTGTCTGTTGGGGGGGCTTTATTAATGGGGGTCTATTGGGGGGGCTTTATTATTAATGGGGGTCTATTGGGAGGGGCTTTATTAATGGGGGTCTTGGGGGGGCTTTATTAATGGGGGTCTATGGGGGGGTCTATAAAGGAGGGGTCTATGGGGGGACCCCCTCTTATTATGGCGGGGGGTCTTATTATGGGGGGCTCTATTGAGGGGGGGTCTTATTATGGGGGTCTTTACTGGGGGGGGGGGTTATTATGGGGGGGTCTTATTTTGAGGAGGGATCTCTATTGGGGGGCTCTATTGAGGGGGGGTCTTATTATGCGGGGCTCTGTTGAGGGGGGGTTATTGGGGGGGGGGTTTATTATGGGGGGCTCTATTGAGTGGGCGTCTTATTATGGGGGTCTTTATTGGGGGGGTCCTATTATGGAGGGCTCTATTGAGAAGGGGTTTATTGGGAGGTCTTATTTTGGGGGGGCTATTGGGGGGGTCTTATTACGGGGGTCTTATGGGGGGCTCTATTAAGGGGGGGTTATTGGGGGTGGGGCTTTATTAATGGGGCTCTATTGGGGGCGTTATTGGGGTGGGGGTCTATTGGGGGGGTCTATTGGGGAGGTTATTGGGGGTGGGGCTTTATTAATGGGGGTCTGTTGGGGGGTGGATCTATAATGGGGTGGGCTTTATTGGAGGAGGTCTTTATTGGGGGGTTAATGGGGGTCTTTATTAATGTGGGGAGGGGCTTTATTAATGGGGGTCTGTTGGGAGGGGCGGGGCTTATTTGGAGGGGGGGTTTAATGGCGGGGGTCTATTGGGGTGGGGCTTTGTTGGGGGGCTCTATTGGGGGTCTTTATTAATGGGGGGTGGGGCTTTATTAATGGGGGTCTATTGAAGGGAGGTTATTGGGGTGGGGCTTTATTGGGGGGGGTTTATTGGGGTCCTGTGGGGTTGTATGGGACTCTGGGGGGATGTACAGGGTTGTATGGGGTCCTGTGGGGTTGTATGGGGCCCCAGGGGGATGTATGGTGTTCTGTGATGATGTATGGGGCCCTGGGAAAATGTATGGGGTTGTATGGGGATCTGTAGGGATATATGGGGTTGTATGGGGCCTCAGGGGGATGTATGGGATACTATGGGGTTGTATGGGGCCTCAGGGGGATGTATGGGATATTATGGGGTTGTATGGGGCCCTGGGGGGATGTATGGGATATTATGGGGTTGTATGGGGCCCTGGGGGGATGTATGGGATACTATGGGGTTGTATGGGGCCCTGGGGGGATGTATGGGATATTATGGGGTTGTATGGGGCCCTGGTGGGATGTATGGGATATTATGGGGTTGTATGGGGCCCTGGGGGGATGTATGGGATACTATGGGGTTGTATGGGGCCCTGGGGGGATGTATGGGATACTATGGGGTTGTATGGGGCCCTGGGGGGATGTATGGGATACTATGGGGTTGTATGGGGTCTTGTCGGGATGTATGGGATACTATGGGGTTGTATGGGGCCCTGGGGGGATGTATGGGATACTAGGGGGTTGTATGGGGCCCTGGGGGGATGTATGGGATACTATGGGGTTGTATGGGGTCTTGTCGGGATGTATGGGATACTATGGGGTTGTATGGGGCCCTGGGGGGATGTATGGGATATTATGGGGTTGTATGGGGCCTCAGGGGGATGTATGGGATATTATGGGGTTGTATGGGGCCCTGGTGGGATGTATGGGATACTATGGGGTTGTATGGGGGCCTGGGGGGATGTATGGGATATTATGGGGTTGTATGGGGCCCTGGGGGGATGTATGGGATATTATGGGGTTGTATGGGGCCTTAGGGGGATGTATGGGATATTATGGGGTTGTATGGGGCCCTGGGGGGATGTATGGGATACTATGGGGTTGTATGGGGCCTCAGGGGGATGTATGGGATATTATGGGGTTGTATGGGGCCCTGGTGGGATGTATGGGATATTATGGGGTTGTATGGGGCCCTGGGGGGATGTATGGGATACTATGGGGTTGTATGGGGCCCTGGGGGGATGTATGGGATACTATGGGGTTGTATGGGGCCCTGGGGGGATGTATGGGATACTATGGGGTTGTATGGGGTCTTGTCGGGATGTATGGGATACTATGGGGTTGTATGGGGCCCTGGGGGGATGTATGGGATACTATGGGGTTGTATGGGGCCCTGGGGGGATGTATGGGATACTATGGGGTTGTATGGGGTCTTGTCGGGATGTATGGGATACTATGGGGTTGTATGGGGCCCTGGGGGGATGTATGGGATATTATGGGGTTGTATGGGGCCTCAGGGGGATGTATGGGGTTGTATGGGGCCCTGGTGGGATGTATGGGATATTATGGGGTTGTATGGGGTCTTGTGGGGATGTATGGGATACTATGGGGTTGTATGGGGCCCTGGTGGGATGTATGGGATATTATGGGGTTGTATGGGGCCCTGGGGGGATGTATGGGATACTATGGGGTTGTATGGGGCCCTGGGGTGATGTATGGGATACTATGGGGTTGTATGGGGCCCTGGGGGGATGTATGGGATATTATGGGGTTGTATGGGGCCTCAGGGGGATGTATGGGGTTGTATGGGGCCCTGGGGGGATGTATGGGATACTATGGGGTTGTATGGGGTCTTGTGGGGATGTATGGGATATTATGGGGTTGTATGGGGCCCTGGGGGGATGTATGGGATATTAGGGGGTTGTATGGGGCCTTAGGGGGATGTATGGGATATTATGGGGTTGTATGGGGCCCTGGGGGGATGTATGGGATACTATGGGGTTGTATGGGGCCTCAGGGGGATGTATGGGATATTATGGGGTTGTATGGGGCCCTGGGGGGATGTATGGGATACTATGGGGTTGTATGGGGCCCTGGGGGGATGTATGGGATATTATGGGGTTGTATGGGGCCCTGGTGGGATGTATGGGATATTATGGGGTTGTATGGGGCCCTGGGGGGATGTATGGGATACTATGGGGTTGTATGGGGCCCTGGGGGGATGTATGGGATATTATGGGGTTGTATGGGGCCCTGGGGGATGTATGGGATACTATGGGGTTGTATGGTGTCTTGTGGGGATGTATGGGATACTATGGGGTTGTATGGGGTCTTGTGGGGATGTATGGGATATTATGGGGTTGTATGGGGCCTCAGGGGGATGTATGGGATACTATGGGGTTGTATGGGGCCCTGGGGGGATGTATGGGATACTATGGGGTTGTATGGGGTCTTGTCGGGATGTATGGGATACTATGGGGTTGTATGGGGCCCTGGGGGGATGTATGGGATACTATGGGGTTGTATGGGGCCTCAGGGGGATGTATGGGATACTATGGGGTTGTATGGGGCCCTGGGGGGATGTATGGGATACTATGGGGTTGTATGGGGCCTCAGGGGGATGTATGGGATATTATGGGGTTGTATGGGGCCTCAGGGGGATGTATGGGATATTATGGGGTTGTATGGGGCCCTGGGGGGATGTATGGGATACTATGGGGTTGTATGGGGTCTTGTGGGGATGTATGGGATATTATGGGGTTCTATTGGGCCCTGGGGGGATGTATGGGATACTATGGGGTTGTATGGGGCCCTGGGGGGATGTATGGGATACTATGGGGTTGTATGGGGTCTTGTCGGGATGTATGGGATACTATGGGGTTGTATGGGGCCCTGGGGGGATGTATGGGATACTATGGGGTTGTATGGGGCCCTGGGGGGGTGTATGGGATACTATGGGGTTGTATGGGGCCCTGGGGGGATGTATGGGATATTATGGGGTTGTATGGGGCCCTGGGGGGATGTATGGGATACTATGGGGTTGTATGGGGCCCTGGGGGGATGTATGGGATACTATGGGGTTGTATGGGGCCCTGGGGTGATGTATGGGATACTATGGGGTTGTATGGGGCCCTGGGGGGATGTATGGGATACTATGGGGTTGTATGGGGCCCTGGGGGGGTGTATGGGATACTATGGGGTTGTATGGGGCCCTGGGGGGATGTATGGGATATTATGGGGTTGTATGGGGCCCTGGGGGGATGTATGGGATACTATGGGGTTGTATGGGGCCCTGGGGGGATGTATGGGATACTATGGGGTTGTATGGGGCCCTGGGGGGATGTATGGGATATTATGGGGTTGTATGGGGCCTCAGGGGGATGTATGGGGTTGTATGGGGCCCTGGGGGGATGTATGGGATACTATGGGGTTGTATGGGGTCTTGTGGGGATGTATGGGATATTATGGGGTTGTATGGGGCCCTGGGGGGATGTATGGGATATTATGGGGTTGTATGGGGCCCTGGGGGGATGTATGGGATATTATGGGGTTGTATGGGGCCCTGGGGGGATGTATGGGATACTATGGGGTTGTATGGGGCCCTGGGGGGATGTATGGGATACTATGGGGTTGTATGGGGCCCTGGGGGGATGTATGGGATATTATGGGGTTGTATGGGGCCTCAGGGGGATGTATGGGGTTGTATGGGGCCCTGGGGGGATGTATGGGATACTATGGGGTTGTATGGGGTCTTGTGGGGATGTATGGGATATTATGGGGTTGTATGGGGCCCTGGGGGGATGTATGGGATATTATGGGGTTGTATGGGGCCCTGGGGGGATGTATGGGATATTATGGGGTTGTATGGGGCCCTGGGGGGATGTATGGGATACTATGGGGTTGTATGGGGTCTTGTGGGGATGTATGGGATACTATGGGGTTGTATGGGGTCTTGTGGGATGTATGGGATACTATGGGGTTGTATGGGGTCTTGTGGGGATGTATGGGATATTATGGGGTTGTATGGGGCCCTGGGGGGATGTATGGGATACTATGGGGTTGTATGGGGCCCTGGGGGGATGTATGGGATACTATGGGGTTGTATGGGGTCTTGTCGGGATGTATGGGATACTATGGGGTTGTATGGGGCCCTGGGGGGATGTATGGGATACTATGGGGTTGTATGGGGCCCTGGGGGGGTGTATGGGATACTATGGGGTTGTATGGGGCCCTGGGGGATGTATGGGATATTATGGGGTTGTATGGGGCCCTGGTGGGATGTATGGGATACTATGGGGTTGTATGGGGCCCTGGGGGGATGTATGGGATACTATGGGGTTGTATGGGGCCCTGGGGTGATGTATGGGATACTATGGGGTTGTATGGGGCCCTGGGGGGATGTATGGGATATTATGGGGTTGTATGGGGCCTCAGGGGGATGTATGGGGTTGTATGGGGCCCTGGGGGGATGTATGGGATACTATGGGGTTGTATGGGGTCTTGCGGGGTCCTCTAGAATCCCAGAGCCATAGGATTGCTCAGTTTTAGAACAGACCTTAAAGGCCATCGAGTCCAACCCCAACCCAACCGTCCCGCTCTCCTTATAGGGTTCTGTGCAGATATATGGGGTCTTATAGGGTTCTATAGGATCCCAGAGCCATAGGGTTGCTCGGGTTGGAGCAGACCTTAAAGGCCATCAAATCCAACCACAACCAACTGTGCCACCCCAGTTCTGACTGTGGGGTCTTAGGGGGGGTATGGGGGTCTTAGGGGGGGCACAAGGGGTTTTGTACAGGACACATGGGGTCTTAGTGGGGCTATGGGGGTCTTGAGGGGGGCATGTGGGGTCTTAGGGGGGCTACGGGGGGTCTTGGGGGTGGCACAAGGGGTTTTATGAAGGGCATGTGGGGTCTTAGTGGGGCTATGGGGGTCTTAGTGGGGCTATGTGGGGTCTTGGGGACACATGGGGTCTTAGTGGGGCTATGGGGGTCTTTGGGGGTTATGGGGTGTCTTAGTGGAGCTATAGGGGGTCTTGAGGGGGGCATGTGGGGTCTTAGGGGGGCTACGGGGGGTCTTAGGGGGGCACAAGGGGTTTTATGAAGGGCATGGGGGGTCTTAGTGGGGCTATGGGTGGTCTGAGGGGGACATGGGGGGGGTCTAGAGGGGGGCACATGGGGTCTTAGTGGGGCTATGGGGGGTCTTGAGGGGGGCACAAGGGGTTTTATGAAGGGTATGGGGGGTCTTAGTGGGGTTATGGGGGGTCTGAGGGGGGTATTGGGGGGCTATGGGGGGTCTTAGTGGGGCTATGGGGGGTCTTGAGGGGGGGTATGGGGGTCTTAGGGGGCTATGGGGAGTCTTTGGAGGGGCACATGGGGTCTTAGTGGGGCTATGGGGGTCTTGGGGGGGTATGGGGTGTCTTAGTGGGGCTATAGGGGGTCTTGAGGGGGGCATGTGGGGTCTTAGGGGGGCACAAGGGGTTTTATGAAGGGCATGTGGGGTCTCAGTGGGGCTATGGGGGGGTCTTAGTGGGGCTATGGGGGGTCTTGGGGTGGGGTATGGGGTGTCTTAGTGGGGCTATGGGGGGTCT
>NW_028189111.1:0-41686 GCF_054131305.1 Coturnix japonica | reverse complement strand
GTTTTTGGGGTTAAAAAGGGATTTTGGGGTTAAAAAATGGGATTTTGGGGGTTAAAAAAGCAGATTTGGGTTGAAAATGGGGGTTTTTGGGGGTTAAAAAGGGATTTTGGGGTTAAAATGGAGGATTTTGGGGTTGAAAATGGGGGTTTTGGGGGTTAAAAATTGGGGATTTGGGGCTAAAATAGGTATTTTGGGGTCAAAAATGGGTTATTTTGGGGGTAAAAGGGGAGATTTTGGGGTCAGAAATGGTGGATTTGGGGGTGTAAAATGGGTTATTTGGGGTTAAAAATGGGGATTTTGGGGGTATAAAATGGGTTATTTTGGGGTCAGAAATGGTGGATTTTGGGGTGAGAAATGGAATAATTGGGGGTTAAAAATGAGGGATTTGGGGGAAAAATGTGTGATTTTGGGGTGATAAATGGGGAATTTGGGGTCATATGGGGAAATTTGGGTTAAAAATGGGATTTTTGGGTAAAAAATGGGGTATTTAGGGACTAAAAATAGGGATTTGGGGTAAAAAATGGAGGGTTTTGTGGTTAAAAATGGGAGATTTTGGGGTAAAAAATGAGGATTTGGGGGCCAGTAATGGGGATTCTGGAGTCAGAAATGGATTTGGGGGCTAAAAACAGGGATTTTGGGGTTAAAAATAGGGATTTTGGGGTCAAAAATGGGGGATTTTAGGGTTAGAAATGGGCAATTTGGGGTCAGAAAAGGGGAATTTGGGGGCAGAAAAGGGCCATTTTGGGGTCGAAAATAGGCAATTTTGGGGTCATAGAGGGGATTTGGGTGAGAAAAGGGCCATTTTGGGTCCAAAAAGGGCAATTTGGGGCTGAAAAGGGGAATTTGGGGGCAGAAAAGGGCAATTTTGGGGTTGAAAATGGGCAATTTGGGGTCATAGAGGAGATTTGGGTGAGAAAAGGGTCATTTTGGGGCCAAAAAGGGCCATTTTGGGGCAAAAAGGGACAATTTTGGGGGCAGAATTGGTGTGAAAATAGGGAATTTGGGGGTCAAAAAGGGCCATTTTGGGACAGAAAAGGGCAATTTTGGGGTCGAAAATAGGCAATTTTGGGGTCATAAAGGGGATTTGGGTGAGAAAAGAAGCTAGTTTGGGTCCAGAAATGGTCATTTTGGGTCCAAAAAGGGCCATTTTGGGGCAGAAAAAGGCCATTTTGGGTCTGAAAAGGGCAATTTTGGGGTCGAAAACTGGCAATTTGGGGTCATAGAGGGGATTTGGGTGAGAAAAGAAGCCATTTTGGGTCCAGAAATGGTCATTTTGGGTCCAAAAAGGGCCATTTTAGGGCAGAAAAGGGCCATTTTGGGGTCGGAAACAGGCAATTTTGGGGTCATAGAGGGGATTTGGGTGAGAAAAGGGTCATTTTGGGTCCAGAAATGGCCATTTTGGGGCAGAAAAGGGGCCATTTTTGGGCCAAAAGGGGCAATTTTGGGGTCATAAATGGTGTGAAAAGAGGGAAATTGGGGTCAAAAAGGGCCATTTTGGGGCAGAAAAAGGCAATTTTGGGGTCATAGAGGGATTTGGGGTCGAAAATGGGTCATTTTGGGGCCAAAAAGGGACATTTTGGGGTCATAGAGGGGATTTGGGTGAGAAAAGGGGCCATTTTGGGTCCAGAAATTGTCATTTTGGGTCCAAAAAGGGCCATTTTGGGGCAGAAAAGGGCAATTTTGGGGTCGAAAATAGGCAATTTGGAGTCATAGAGGGGATTTGGGTGATAAAAGCCATTTGGGGCCAAAAAGGGCCGTTTTAGGGCAGAAAAGGGCATTTTGGGGTCGAAAATAGGCAATTTTGGGGTCATAGAGGGGATTTGGGTGAGAAAAGTGACCATTTTGGGTCCAAAAAGGACCATTTTGGGTCTGAAAAGGGCCATTTTGGGGCAAAAAGGGGCAATTTTGGGGTCAGAAATGGTGTGAAAAGAGGGAATTTGGGGTCAAAAAGGGCCGTTTTGGGGTCAAAAATGGGCAATTTTGGGGTCATAGAGGGGATTTGGGTGAGAAAAGTGACCATTTGGGGGCCAAAAAGGGCCATTTTGGGACAGAAAAGGGCCATTTTGGGGCAAAAAGGGGCCATTTGTGGTCAGAAATGGTGTGAAAAGAGGGAATTTTGGGGTCAAAAAGGGCCATTTGGGACAGAAAAAGGCAATTTTGGGGTCATAGAGGGGATTTGGGTGAGAAAAGGGGCCATTTTGGGTCCAAAAAGGACCATTTTGGGTAGAAAAGGGCAATTTTTGGGACATAGAGGGGATTTAGGTGAGAAAAGGAGCCATTTTTGGGTCCAAAAAGGGCCATTTTGGGTCACCCCCCCTCATTTTTCATGTCCCCCCCCCATAGGTGCCCATGGAGGAGGAGGAGAAGCCCCCAGGGCATGAAGAGCCAACGGGGCCGGGGGTGGGGGGGGTCCGAAGGGAGACCCCCCCCCAGAAGAGGAAGGAAGGCTGAGAATGGGGGATAATGGGGGGGTCCGGGGGGGGGGGCGGCTGTCGGGACCCCCCATGATGGAGATATGGACCCCCCCCCTCCACTGAAAGCAATGGATGGAATGAGAACGGCCTGGGGGGCTACAGGAGGTAATGGGGGAGGGGGGGGCTTCATTGAGTCCATTGATCCCCATTGACCCTATTGATCCTATTGATCCCATTGATCCCATTGACCCCATTGATCGCATTGATTCCATTGAGCCCATTGATCCTATTGACCCCATTGATTCCATTGAGCCCATTGAGCCCCATTGATTCCATTGAGCCCATTGACCCTATTGATCCCATTGACCCCATTGATTCCATTGACCCCATTGATCTCATTGATCCGATTGATTCCATTTGATCCCATTGACCCCATTGATCCCCATTGACAACATTGACCCCATTGACCCCATTGATCCCATTGACCCCATTGATCCTATTGACCCCTTTGATTCCATTGATCTCAATTGATCCCATTGATCTCAATTGATCCCATTGATCTCAATTGATTCCATTGATTCCATTGATCCACATTGATCCCATTGATCCCCATTGACCCCATTGATCCCGTTGATCCCATTGGCCTTATTGACCCCATTGATCCTATTGGCCTTATTGATCCCATTGATCCCCATTGATCCCCATTGATTCCATTGGTTCCATTGGTCCCATTGACCCCATTGATCCCCATTGACCCCACTGATCGCAATGATTCCATTGACCCCCATTGAGCCCCATTGATCCTATTGATCCCATTGACCCCATTGATTCCATTGACCCCATTGATCCCATTGACCCCATTAACCCCACTGATTGCATTGATTCCATTTACCCCATTGAGCCCCATTGATTCCATTGACCCCATTGATTCCATTGATTCCATTGATTCCATTGATTCCATTGATCCACATTGATCCCATTGATCCCCATTGACCCCATTGATCGCATTGATTCCATTGACCCCATTGATCCCGTTGATCCCATTGGCCTTATTGACCCCATTGATCCTATTGGCCTTATTGACCCCATTGATCCTATTGGCCTTATTGATCCCATTGATTCCACTGATCCCCATTGATCCCCATTGATTCCATTGGTTCCATTGGTCCCATTGACCCCATTGATCCCCATTGACCCCACTGATCGCAATGATTCCATTGACCCCATTGAGCCCCATTGATCCCATTGACCCCATTGATCCTATTGGCCTTATTGATTCCATTGATCCCATTGACCCCATTGATCCCCATTGACAACATTGACCCCATTGATTCCATTGACCCCATTGATCCCATTGACTCCATAGCACCCATTGACCCCATTACCCCTAATAACCTCATTACCCCCATTGACCCCATAGCCCCCATTGACCCCATTGCCCCCATAGCCCCCATTACCCCTATAGCCCCCATTGACCCCATAGCCCCCATTGACCCCATAGCCCCCATTGACCCCATAGCCCCCATTGACCCCATTACCCCCAATAACCTGATTACCACCATTGCCCCCATTGCCCCCATAGCCCCTATTGATCCCAATACCCCCATTGACCCCATTGCCCCCATTGACCCCATACCCCCATAGTCCCCATTGACCCCATAGCCCCCATTGACCCCAATACCCCCATTGACCCCATAGCCCCCATTGACCCCAATACCCCCATTGACCCCAATACCCCCATAGCCCCCATTGACCCCATAGCCCCCATTGACCCCAATACCCCCATTGACCCCAATACCCCCATTGACCCCAATACCCCCATTGACCCCATATCCCCCATTGACCCCATATCCCCCATTGACCCCAATACCCCATTGACCCCATAGCCCCCATTGACCCCATTACCCCCATAGACCCTATTACCCCCATTACCCCCCTGACCCCATAACACCCCCCTGTCCCCATAGATGCAGTTGGGAAGCGGTCCCTGCGGCAGCGCTGGTGTTGGGCTCCCTGTATTAAAGGGGTCCCGGTAAGTTCCCCCACCCCAAAACCCCCGACCCCAAACCCAACCCCCACCCCATACCCATATCCATACCCAACCGACCCCAATTTGGTGTTTTTTCACCCCAAAACCAGGTGGTGGAGGGGCTGCAGGGGGCGCTGCGACAGCTGCTGGGGGCAGCAGGGTGAGTGGGGGACTTATGGGGTGATGGGGACGGCTATGGGGTGTATAGGGACGGCTATGGGGTGTATAGGAACGGCTATGGGGTGGGGGTGTATAGGGACGGCTATGGGGTGTATAGGGACGGCTATGGGGTGTATAGGGACAGCTATGGGGTGTATAGGGACGGCTATGGGGTGTATAGGGACGGCTATGGGGTGGGGGTGTATAGGGATGGCTATGGGGTGTATAGGGACGGCTATGGGGTGTATAGGGACGGCTATGGGATGGGGGGTGTATAGGGACAGCTATGGGGTGTATAGGGACGGCTATGGGGTGGGGGTGTATAGGGATGGCTATGGGTGTATAGGGACAGCTATGGGGTGGGGGTGTATAGGGACGGCTATGGGGTGTATAGGGACGGCTATGGGGTGGGGGGTGTATAGGGACGGCTATGGGGTGTATAGGGACGGCTATGGGGTGTATAGGGATGGCTATGGGGTGTATAGGGACGGCTATGGGGTGGGGGGTGTATAGGGACGGCTATGGGGTGTATAGGGACGGCTATGGGGTGGGGGTGTATAGGGACGGCTATGGGGTGTATAGGGACGGCTATGGGGTGGGGGATGTATAGGGACGGCTATGGGGTGTATAGGGACGGCTATGGGGTGGGGGATGTATAGGGACGGCTATGGGGTGTATAGGGACGGCTATGGGGTGTATAGGGACGGCTATGGGGTGGGGGGTGTATAGGGACGGCTATGGGGTGGGGGTGTGTATAGGGACGGCTATGGGGTGGGGGTGTATAGGGATGGCTATGGGGTGGGGGTGTATAGGGACGGCTATGGGGTGGGGGTGTATAGGGATGGCTAAGGGGTGTATAGGCACGGCTATGGGGGTGTATAGGGACGGCTATGGGGTGGGGGGTGTATAGGGACGGCTATGGGGTGGGGGGTGTATAGGGACGGCTATGGGGTGGGGGTGTATAGGGACGGCTATGGGGTGTATAGGGACGGCTATGGGGTGGGGGTGTATAGGGACGGCTATGGGGTGGGGGTGTATAGGGACGGCTATGGGGTGGGGGGTGTATAGGGACGGCTATGGGGTGGGGGGTGTATAGGGATGGCTATGGGGTGGGGGTGTATGGGGACGGCTATGGGGTGTATAGGGACGGCTATGGGGTGGGGGGTGTATAGGGATGGCTATGGGGTGTATAGGGACGGCTATGGGGTGTATAGGGATGGCTATGGGGTGTATAGGGACGGCTATGGGGTGGGGCATATATAGGGATGGCTATGGGGTGTATAGGGACGGCTATGGGGTGGGGCATATATAGGGATGGCTATGGGGTGGGGGGTGTATAGGGACGGTCCCTTTATGGGGACACTGAGATCCCTCTATGGGCACATTGGGGTCACACTATGGGGCCAGGAGATCCCATAACCCTATATAACCCTATGTAACCGTATATAACCCTATATAACCCTATATAACCCTATATCTCCCCCTATGCCCTATAGCCCTGATGAAGAGGGACACTGGGGTCCCTCTATGGGCACATTGGGGTCACAGTATGGGGCCAGGAGATCCCATAACCCTATATAACCCTATATAACCCTATATATCTCTATATAACCCTATATATCCCTGTATATTCCTATATAACCTTATATATTCCTATACGACCCTATATAACCCTATATAACCCTATATAACCCTATGTATCCCTGTGTATCCCTATATAACCCTATATAGCCCTATATAATCCTACATAACCCTATGTATCCCTATGTATTCCTATATAACCCTATATAACTGTATACAACCCTATGTAGCCCTGTATAACCCTATATAATCCTATGTAATCCTATATAATCCTATATAACCCTATGTATCCATATGTATCCCTATATAACCCTGTATATCCCTGTATAACTCTATATAACCGTATACAACCCTATGTAACCCTATATAACCCTATATAATCCTATATAACCCTATATAATCTTATGTAATCCTATATGATCCTATATAACCCTATATAACCCTATATAATCCTATATAGCCCTATATAACCCTATATATCCCTATATAACCCTATATATCCCTATATAATCCTATATATCCCTATATAACCCTGTATAATCCTATATATCCCTATATATTCCTATGTAACCCTATATATTCCTATGTAACCCTATATATCCCTATGTAACCCTATATGATCCTACATAACCCTACATAACCCTACATAACCCTATATAACCCTATATAACCCTATATAACCCTATATAACCCTATGTATCCCTATGTATCCCTATATAACCCTATATAGCCCTATATAACCCCATGTATTCCTATATAACCCTATATAACCCTATATAACCCTATATATCCCTATATAACTCTATATAACCGTATACGATCCTATGTAACTCTATATAACCCTATATAACCCTATATAACTCTATATAACCCTACATAATCCTTATATAACCCTATATAACCCTATATAACCCTATATAACCCTATATAACCCTACATAATCCTATATAGCCCCATATAACCCTATATAGCCCTATATAACCCTATATATCCCTATGTAACCCTATATATTCCTATACAACCCTATATAACCCTATACAACCCTATATAACCCCATATAACCCTATACAACCCTATATAACCCTATATAATCCTATATAACCCCATATAACCCTATACAACCCCATATAACCCTATACAACACTATACAACCCTATACGACCCTATACAACCCTATATAACCCTATATAACCCCATATAACCCCATACAACCCTATACAACCCCATATAACCCCATATAACCCCCATATAACCCTATATAACCCTATACAACCCTATATAACCCTATACAATCCTATATAACCCTATATAACCCTATATAACCCCATATAACCCCATATAACCCCCTATAACCCTATACAACCCTATATAACCCTATATAACCCTATATAACCCCATATAACCCTATACAACCCTATACAACCCTATACAACCCTATACAACCCTATATAACCCCATATAATCCTATACAACCCCATATAACCCCATATAACCCCATATAACCCCTTATAACCCTATACAACCCTATATAACCCTATATAACCCCATATAACCCTATATAACCCAATACAACCTTATATGACCCTATACATCCCTATATAACCCTATATCTCACCCTATAGCCCCCGATGAAGAGGAGCTGGAGCTGGTGGCCGCCGTACACGTGGGGGACGCTGCGTCCTATGGGGCCATGGCGACTTATGGGGCCATGGCGACTTATGGGGCCGCGGTGGATGTAGGGACGGCGATGGGGACGCGGCCACCGCTATGGGGCCAATGGGACACAGCAGGGGGTTATGGGGCTGCAAAGGAGGTGAGTGTGGGGCAGGGGGATGGGGGGGGGGTATGGGGTTATTGGGGGGGATATGGGGTTAATGGGGGATTTGGGGGATATGGGGTTATTGGGGGGGATTTGGGGTCTTGGGGGGGGATATGGGGTTAATGGGGGGATTTGGGGTTAATGGGGATTTGGGGTTAATGGGGGGATTTGGGGTTAATGGGGGGGGATATGGGGTTAATGGGGGGGGATATGGGGTTAATGGGGATTTGGGTTAATGGGGGGATATGGGTTATTGGGGGGATATGGGGTTATTGGGGGGGGATATGGGGTTATTGGGGGGGATATGGGGTTATTGGGGGGGATATGGGGTTAATGGGGGGATATGGGGTCCTTGAGGGGGGATGGGGGGGGATATGGGGTTGGGGGGGGGGGTATGGGGTATGGGGTTGGTGGGGGGGATATGGGGTTAATGGGGGGGATTTGGGGTTAATGGGGGGGATATGGGGTTATTGGGGGGGGATTTGGGGTTATTGGGGGGGATTTGGGGTTTATTGGGGGGGATATGGGGTCCTAGAGGGGATATGGGGTTAATGGGGGGGGATATGGGATTAATGGGGGGGATATGGGGTTAATGGGGGGGGATATGGGGGATATGGGGGGGGATATGGGGTTGGTGGGGGTATTTGGGTCCTGGAGGGGGAGATGGGGGGCGATATGGGGTTAATGGGGGGGGATTTGGGGTTATGGGGGGGATATGGGGTTATTGGGGGGGGATATGGGGTTATTGGGGGGGATATGGGGTTAATGGGGGGATTTGGGGTTAATGGGGGGGGGATTTGGGGTTATTGGGGGGGGATATGGGGTTGGGGGGGGATATGGGGTTATTGGGGGGGATATGGGTTAATGGGGGGGGATATAGGTTATTGGGGGGGATTTGGGGTTAATGGGGGGGGATATGGGGTTAATGGGGGATTTGGGTTAATGGGGGGGATATGGGGGTAATGGGGGATTTGGGGTTGGGGGGGGATTTGGGGTTAATGGGGGTATTTGGGGTTAATGGGGGGATATGGGGTTGGGGAAGGGGGGGGGGGATATGGGTTAATGGGGGGGGGTATGGGGTTAATGGGGGGGGATTTGGGGTTAATGGAGGGGGATTTGGGTTAATGGGGGGGATATGGGTTATTGGGGGGAGATATGGGTTTATTGGGGGGATTTGGGGTTAATGGGGGGGGATATGGGGTTGGTGGGGGTATTTGGGGTCCTGGAGGGGGAGATGGGGAGCGATATGGGGTTAATGGGGGGGATTTGGGGTTAATGGGGGGATTTGGGTATAATGGGGGATTTGGGGTTAATGGGGGGGGATATGGGGTTAATGGGGGGGATATGGGGTTATTGGGGGGGGATTGGGGTTAAATGGGGGGGGATATGTGGTTGGTGAGGGTATTTGGGGTCCTGGAGGGGAGATGGGGGGCAATATGGGGTTAATGGGGGGATTTGGGTTATGGGGGGGGATATGGGTTATTGGGGGGGGATATGGAGTTGGGGGGGGATTTGGGGTTAATGGGGGTATTTGGGGTAATGGGGGGATATGGGGTTAATGGGGGCATTTGGGGTATTGGGGGGATTGGGGTTAATGGGGGGGATATGGGGTTAATGGGGGGGATATGGGTTATTGGGGGGGATTTGGGGTTAAATGGGGGGGGATATGGGGTTATTGGGGGGATTTGGGGTTAATGGGGGGGGATATGGGGTTGGTGGGGGTATTTGGGGTCCTAGAGGGGATATGGGGTTGGTGGGGGGGATATGGGGTTAATTGGGGGGGATATGGGGTTATTGGGGGGGGATATGGGGTTAATGGGGGGGGTATGGGGTTAATGGGGGGGGATATGGGGTTGGGGGGGGTATGGGGTTGTTGGGGGGATATGGGGTTATTGGGGGGGATTTGGGGTTAATGGTGGGGGATATGGGGTTAATGGGGGGGGATATGGGGTTGGTGGGGGTATTTGGGGTTCCTGGGGGGGGATATGGGGTTACTGTGGGGGATATGGGGTTATGGGGGGGTTACCGTGTTGTAGGGGGGGATATGGGTTCTCTTGATCCCCCCAACTGACCTCCATGTTTCTCTCCCTCTCCCCATGTTTCTTCCCCCCCCATACCCCCCCATATCCCTCCATATCCCCCCATATCCCCCCATATCCCCCCCATATCCCTCCATATCCCTCCATATACCCCCATATCTCCCCATATCCCCCCATAACCCCCCGTATCCCCCCATATACCCCCCCATAACCCCATATACCCCCCCCAGCCCACCTTCCAGGCTCCTCCTCCCTCCGTTGGCGCCCCCCCCCATGCGCCCCCTCCCCACCGACCCCCCCCATTGACCTCCCCATTCATCTCCGGGACCCCCCGGCTCCTCCCCTCCCCACCGTCCCCGTCGTACCCCCCCCCCCAGCCGCCCCCCCCCCATTATTATGGGGCCGACGTCCCCGTATGGCGACAGGAGGGGGGGGGGGGCAACACCATCATCGCCCTCCAGGCCCCCCAGCCCCAACCCCAAGGCAGGAAGGAGCCCCCCCTCGAGCCCCCCCCCACAATAAGGCTGATTCCTCTTCCTCTTCCTCCTCCTCCTCCTCCTCCTCCTCCTCGCAGCCCCCCCCACCCACCCCCCCCTCATTCCCCCACCCCCCCCAGGATATTTATGACCCCTTTCACCCCACAGATGAAGACCCTTCCGCCCCCCCCCACCAAACCCCCACCTCGTCCTCATCCGACCCCCCCAACCTTGGAACCTCTATTGGGGGGGGGGGTCCCAACCCACCGTACCCCCCCCCCAACCACCACCATCACCATCATCATCATCACCAGCATCACCAGCACCACCATCATCATCATCAGCACCATCACCACCGCCGGGTCGGACCCCCCCCCCCATAACAGCCCCCTAATCCACCCCATAACCCACCCCATAGCCCCCATAACCCACCCAATAACCCCAATAACCCACATAACCCCCATAACCCACCCATAACCCCAATAACCCACCCAATAACCCCCATAACCCACCCCATAACCCCAATAACCACCATAACAGCCCCCATAACGCACCCCATAACCCCAATAACCCCCATAACCCACCCCATAACCCACCCCATAGCCCCCATAACGCACCCCATAACCCCAATAACCCCCATAACCCACATAACCCCCCCCCATAACCCACCCCATAGCCCACATAACAGCCCCCATAACCCCCATAACCCCCCCATAACCCACATAACCCCCCCCATAGCCCCCATAACCCCAATAACCCACCCCATAGCCCCCATAACCCCCATAACCCCCCCCATAACCCCCTCCCCACGTCCACCTCCCCCCCCCCAGACCAGAAGTACGACCCCTTTGAACCCACGGGTTCCAACGCCAGCTCGTCCCCCCCCCCACAGCAGCACAGGGGGGGGGGGTTTAATGGGGGGGGGCTGCACCAGGAGCAGCAGCAGCAGCGACGAGGAGGAAGAGGAGGAAGAAGAAGAAGAAGAAGAGGAGGAAGAAGAGGAGAAGATGATGATGATGATGAGGCCGAAGGGCGCCGGGCCGTGGCCTGTATCAGCCAGACCTTGGCTGGGATCTATGATGACAACAGCCTCAGCCAAGACCCCCCGACCCCCCCCCCCGGCAGCGGCCGATTCCACCCTCCCCGAGGACGATGATGATGATGATGATGATGAAGATGAAGATGAAGACGATGAGGATGAAGACGACGAGGATGATGAGGATGAAGATGATGAAGGTGCCCCCCCCCCCCACTCACATATACCGACCCCCCCCCACCCCCCCGCCGGGTCTTTATTATGGCCTCAGGTTCCAGACCCCAACTCGAGGTGGTGACCCCAGGTAACCCCGCAGACCCCCCCCCATTATCTCCATCCCCCCCCCCCCAATTGAGCCGCCTTCTCGCCCCCCCCCCCCGGCAGCGCCGCTCGTGGGACTCGGATATTGAGGAGGGGAGATCATTAATGAGGAGCGACCCCCCCCCACCACAACAACCCCCCACCCCCCACCACAACACCGCGGGACCCCCACCCTTATAACCCCCCCCCCCCAACCACCACCACCACAACCAGGTTCAACCCCAATAATGGGGGTGGGAATGGGGGGGGGGTCTCTCGTTTATCAGACCCCCGCCCCCCCCCCCCCATCCCGTTTGCCCCCCCCGGAAGGAGATGATTTCTTATCTCTCCACGCCGATTCCGATGACGACGGAGGCGATTTTGAAGCCGACCCCCCCCCATTATTACCATCCCCCCCCCACCCCCCATAACCACCAACGACCCCCGTCGTGCCCCCCACCCCCCCCCCTCGGTCTCATCCTCCGCCCCCCCCCCCACTTCATCTTCCAGCTCCGCCCCCTCCCGTCGCTCCGCCCCCTCCCCATCTCCCCCCCCCCCCTCCAAGAAAACCAAACGTTCATGGGGGGGTGGGGGGGGCCTTAAACCTCCCCCTCCCGACCCCCCCCCTCCCCCAAATCCCCCTCCCCAAATATCAGAGAGACGAAGGCGGCGTCACAGCGGGGGGGGGGGGGGGGGGTAGTAATAATAATAGTGGGGGGGGGTCTCGGTCTCGGTCCCGTCGCCGTTCGTGGTCCAGGAGCCGTCGGTCCCGTTCAAGGGGGGGGGGGGATAAAAGGAGCCGGAGGAGGAGAAGGGGGGGGGGTGGGGGGGGTAGATCAGGGACCCCCCCCACCCCAAGGAGGCACCGATCGAGGAGGAGACAAAGGGGGGGGGGCAGCGAAAGTGGGGGGGGAGGAAGAAGAAGAAAAGATCGAGGTCACGGAGCTCACGGAGACCCCCAAGGGGGGGGAATAGGGGGCACCAAAGTGGGGGGGGGGCTTCAGGTGGGGGGGGGGGGGTGGTCCCGCCGTCTATACAGGAATTGGCTGGGGCTGAATTGGGGCTGGGGGGGGGGAGGGGGGTCGTGTATGATTCCGAAGGGTTGAGTTATGAAGGGGGGGGGGGGTCGGATAGAGAAGGGGTCGCCCCCCCCCACCATAGGGAAGGGGGAGCCCCCCATAGTGTGAGTGAGGGGGTGGGGAGCCCCCCCCGTGTTAAATCAATGGGGGGGGGGAAGGAAAAGGAGCGGAACAATAGACACGGGGGGGAGGGGAGACACCGGAAGAAAAACAAGGGGGACAAGGAAAGGGGAAGGACAGGAAGTAAAGGGGGGACTTCCGGTGTTGGGGTGGGGGAGGCCAATATGGCGGCCTCCTCCAGTCAAAGGAAAGGGAAAAGCGAAACCGGAAGTGGGAGGGGGAGGAAGGAGAGCCCCCCCCCACCCGGAAGGAGGTTGAAGCTCCAATCGAAAGTCGCCATCTTGATCCGGGAAGGGGTTAGTTCTACTACCGGGTCAACGGGGCGGCGTTTCCGGTTTACTTCCGGGTTCGTCTCCCGGAAGTTGTCACCATCATTTTCCTGTTTCCGGTGGTGGTGGGAAAGATGGCGGCGCTTCCTCTTCCTCCTCTTCTTCTTCCTCCTCCATCGGGGTGAAGTTCAGCCGCGACGCCGAGTGTCGCAACGCGTTCCTCAAAGCGGAGCGGCCCCAAAGCGAAAGTAAAACGAAAGAAACCGGAAGCGGAAATGCGGGAGGAAGCGGAAGTGGAGGCAGAACCGGAAGTGGGGGGAGCGGAACCGGAAGTGGGAAGGGGAAGAAGGCCAAGAGCTCCAAAGGGGTTAAAAATGGCGGCGGGGGTGGGAAGAAGAAAGTGAAAGTGAAAGGGGGGGAGGGGAGGAAGAGGAAGAAAGTGAAAGTAAAAAGGGGGGGAGGGGGTGAAGGGGGGGGGGGCTTAAAGCGATCCAAAGCCGACAGCTGTGGGACCCCCCCCCATTTCGAGACCCCCCCCCATGGCAGCCCCTCGTCGTCCCCCTTCAGATCCGGCTCCGTTGAATCCAATGGGCCGGGTCCGAAGCCAAGGGCGGCCATCTTGGCGGCCATCTTGGCAGCCATCTTGGCGGCCATCTTGGCGGCCATCTTGGGACCCCCCCCCAAGAAGAAACCCACCCCTCCCTCCCCCATTCCCAACCCGGCACCCCCCCCTCTTCTTCATCCCCCCCCCATCACCACCATCATCATCATCATCTTCCTCCCCCCCCTTTGTCATCCTCATCATCCCCCCTCCCCCCTTTATCCAAGGCGACCCCCCCCCATAAACCCACAAACCCACCCCATAAAGCGACCCCCCCATCCCATAAATCCACCCCTATATCCCATAAAGGGACCCCCATATCCCATAAGGCGACCCCCCCACCCCATAAATCGACCCCCACGTCCCATAAAGGGACCCCCCCACCCCATAAACCCACCCCTATATCCCATAAACCCACCCCTATATCCCATAAGGCGACCCCCACATCCCATAAGGGGACCCCCCCACCTCATAAAGGGACCCCCCCACCCCACAAAGCCACGACCCCCCCCCAAATGGAAAGCGAAGTGACCCCGGATTCGCAGACAGTGGACAGCAGCTGTAAGACCCCCCCCCCCCCAGATCAATCCGAGGATGTAGAAGGTGGGGGGGGGGCGACCTCGGGACCCCCCAATATGGGGGGGGGGTCGGAAGGATGATGATGATGGTGGGGGGGGGTCACGGGGAAGCCGCCCCCCCCACACAAAGGGGGGAACCCGAAGCCGACAGTCGCAGCGGGGACAAGGAGACGATGAGAGCGGGGGGAGCGTGGAGCCTGCATGGAGGGGTCGACTGCGCCACCAGTGGGGTGCTGGCATGTAGGTTATATATGGGGTATATGGGGGATATGGGGGGCTATGGGGTTATGGGGCTTATGGGGTCCTTGGGGGGGGTTATGGGGTCCTTGGGGTTGTAGAGTTATGGGGTATATGTGGGGTTATGGGGTTGTAGGGTTATGGGGCTTATGGGGTCGTGGGGAGGGGGGAATGGGGGCTATGGGGTTGGGGGGAGGGGGATTATGGGGCTTATGGGGTCCTTGGGGGGGGTATGGGGTTGGGGGGCTATGGCGGGTTATGGGGTGGGGGGCTATGTGGGGTTATGGGGTTGGAGGGTTATGGGGTCCTTGGGGGGGGTATGGGGTTGGAGGGTATAGTGGGGTTATGGGGGGTTATGGGGTCCTTGGGGGGAAATGGGGCGGTTGGGGGGCTATGGGGGATATGGGGGATATGGGGTTATGGGGCTGGAGGGGGTTATGGGGTTGTAGGGTTATGGGGTTGTGGGGTTATGGGGTATATGGGGCTGGAGGGAGGTATGGGGTCATAGGGTTATGGGGGGTTATGGGGTTGTAGGGTTATGGGGGTTATGGGGTTGTAGGGTTATGGGGGGTTATGGGGTTGTAGGGTTATGGGGGGTTATGGGGTTGTAGGGTTATGGGGGGTTATGGGGTTGTAGGGTTATGGGGGTTATGGGGTTCTTGGGGGGGCTATGGGGTTGTAGGGTTATGGGGTGGGGTATGGGGTCCTAGGAGGGGACTATGGGGTATATGGGGCTGGAGGGGGCTATGGGGCTATGGGGTTGTAGGGTTATGGGGTGGGGTATTATGGGGTTGTAGGGTTATGGGGGGTTATGGGGTTGTAGGGCTATGGGGTGGGGGGCTATGGGGAGTTATGGGGTTGTAGGGTTATGGGGGGTTATGGGGTCCTTGGGGGGGTTAGGGTTAGCGGGGACAAGGAGACAATGAGAGCGGGGGGAGCCTGGAGCCTGCATGGAGGGGTTGACTGCGCCACCAGTGGGGTGCTGGCATGTAGGTTATATATGGGGTGGAGTATGGGGTGGGGTACAGGGGATATGGGGTGGGGTATGGGTATATTGGTTATATGGGGGGCTATGGGGTCCTTGGGGGGGGTATGGGGTTATGGGGCTGGAGGGAGGTATAAGGTCATAGGGTTATGGGGTGGGGTCATGATTTGGGGTCATTGGGTCATGGGTTGGTTTTGGGGTCATTGGGGTCACGGATTAGGGTTGGAGTCATTGGGGTCATGGGGTCATAGGGTCATTATTTAGGGTCATGGGGTCATTGGGGTCACGGGGTCATTGGGGTCATGATGTGGGGTCATGGGGTCATTATTTAGGGTCATGGGGTCATTGGGGTCATGGGGTCATTTGGGGTCATTGGGGTCATGATGTGGGGTCATTGGGGTCATTATTTAGGGTCATGGGGTCATGGGGTCATGGATTAGGGTTGGGGCCATGGGGTCATTGAGGTCATGGGGTCATTGGGGTCATGGATTAGGATTGGGGTCATGGATTAGGGTTGGGGTCATGGGGTCATTGAGGTCATGGGGTCATTGAGGTCATGGGGTCATCATTTAGGGTCATGGGGTCATGGATTAGGGTTGGGGTCACGGGGTCATTGGGGTCACAGGGTCATTGAGGTCATGGGGTCATTGGGGTCATGGATTAGGGTTGGGGTCATGGGGTCATTGAGGTCATGGGGTCATCATTTAGGGTCATGGGGTCATGGATTAGGGTTGGGGTCACGGGGTCATTGGGGTCACGGGGTCATTGAGGTCATGGGGTCATTGGGGTCATGGATTAGGGTTGGGGTCATGGGGTCATTGAGGTCATGGGGTCATCATTTAGGGTCATGGGGTCATGGATTAGGGTTGGGGTCACGGGGTCATTGGGGTCACGGGGTCAGTGGGGTCATGGGGTCACGGGGTCATTGGGGTCACGGGGTCATTGGGGTCACAGGGTCATTGGGGTCATTGAGGTCATGGGGTCATTGGGGTCATGGATTAGGGTTGGGGTCATGGGGTCATTGGGGTCATTGGGGTCATGGATTAGGATTGGGGTCACGGGGTCATTGGGGTCACGGGGTCATTGGGGTCACGGGGTCATTGAGGTCACGGGGTCATTGGGGTCACGGGGTCAGTGGGGTCACGGGGTCAGTGGGGTCACGGGGTCATTGGGGTCACGGGATCATTGAGGTCATGGGGTCATTGGGGTCACGGGGTCAGTGGGGTCACGGGGTCATTGGGGTCACAGGGTCATTGGGGTCACGGGGTCATTGGGGTCACGGGGTCATTGGGGTCACGGGGTCGCTGTGATTTGGTTGCAGTGACGGCGCTGCTGTTCAAGATGGAGGAGGCCAACCTGGCCAGCAGGGCCAAGGCCCAGGAGCTGCTGCAGGCAACCAACCAGGTGGGGCTGCCCCATAGACAGACCTGCCCCATAGCGAGCCCTGCCCCATAGAGAGACCTGACCCATAGCGAACCCTGACCCATAGAGAGACCTGACCCATAGAGAGACCTGCCCCATAGAGAGACCTGACCCATAGAGAGACCTGACCCATAGAGAGACCTGCCCCATAGAGAGACCTGACCCACAGCAAAACCTGCCCCATAGAGACCTGACCCATAGCAAAACCCTGACCCATAGAGAGCCTGCCCCATAGAGAGCCTGCCCCATAGAGAGACCTGACCCATAGACAGACCTGACCCATAGATATCCTGCCCCATAGAGAGACCTGACCCACAGCAAAACCTGCCCCATAGAGAGACCTGACCCATAGCAAAACCCTGACCCATAGAGAGCCTGCCCCATAGAGAGCCTGCCCCATAGAGAGACCTGACCCATAGAGAGCCCTGCCCCATAGAGAGACCTGACCCATAGAGAGACCTGCCCCATAGCGAAACCTGCCCCATAGACAGACCTGACCCATAGAGACCCAGCCCCATAGCGAGACCTGACCCACAGCAAAACCTGCCCCATAGACAGACCTGACCCATAGAGAGACCTGACCCATAGCAAAACCTGCCCCATAGCGAGACCTGACCCACAGCAAAACCTGCCCCATAGAGAGACCTGACCCATAGCGAAACCTGCCCCATAGCGAGACCTGACCCACAGCAAAACCTGCCCCATAGAGAGACCTGACCCATAGCAAAACCTGCCCCATAGCGAGACCTGACCCACAGCAAAACCTGCCCCATAGAGAGACCTGACCCATAGCGAAACCTGCCCCATAGCGAGACCTGACCCACAGCAAAACCTGCCCCATAGAGAGCCCTGACCCATAGCAAAACCTGCCCCATAGCGAGACCTGACCCACAGCAAAACCTGCCCCATAGAGAGACCTGACCCATAGAGATCCTGACCCATAGAGAGACCTGACCCATAGAGAGACCTGACCCATAGAGAGCCCTGCCCCATAGAGACCCAGCCCCATAGAGACCCTGCCCCGTAGAGAGACCTGCCCCATAGAGAGCCCTGACACACAGAGAGCCCTGCCCCATAGAGAGACCTGACCCACAGCAAAACCCTGCCCCATAGACAGACCTGCCCCATAGAGAGACCTGACCCACAGCGAGCCCTGCCCCATAGCGAAACCTGCCCCATAGACAGACCTGACCCATAGCAAAACCCTGACCCATAGAGAGACCTGACCCATAGCGAAACCTGCCCCATAGACAGACCTGACCCATAGCAAAACCTGCCCCATAGACAGACCTGACCCATAGCAAAACCCTGACCCATAGACAGACCTGACCCACAGCGAAACCTGCCCCATAGAGAGACCTGCCCCATAGAGAGACCTGACCCATAGAGAGACCTGCCCCATAGAGAGACCTGCCCCATAGAGAGACCTGCCCCGTCGCAAACCTGCCCCATAGAGAGTCCTGCCCCATAGAGAGCCAGCCCCATAGAGACCCTGCCCCGTAGAGAGACCTGCCCCGTAGAGAGACCTGCCCCATAGAGAGCCCTGACCCATAGAGAGCCCTGACCCATAGCAAAACCTGCCCCATAGAGAAACCTGACCCATAGCAAAACCCTGACCCATAGAGAGACCTGACCCATAGCGAAACCTGCCCCATAGAGACCCTGCCCCGTAGAGAGCCAGCCCCATAGAGACCCTGCCCCGTAGAGAGCCCTGACCCATAGAGAGACCTGACCCATAGCGAGCCCTGACCCATAGAGAGCCCTGACCCATAGAGAGACCTGCCCCATAGAGAGACCTGCCCCATAGAGAGACCTGACCCATAGCAAAACCTGCCCCATAGACAGACCTGACCCACAGCAAAACCCTGCCCCATAGACAGACCTGACCCATAGAGAGACCTGACCCACAGCAAAACCTGCCCCATAGACAGACCTGACCCATAGAGACCCAGCCCCATAGAGAAACCTGACCCGCAGCAAACCCTGCCCCATAGCGAGACCTGACCCACAGCAAAACCCTGCCCCATAGAGAGACCTGATCCACAGCAAAACCTGCCTCATAGAGAGACCTGCCCCATAGAGAGCCAGCCCCATAGAGACCCTGCCCCGTAGAGAGACCTGACCCATAGAGAGCCCTGACCCATAGCAAAACCTGCCCCATAGACAGACCTGACCCATAGAGAGACCTGACCCATAGCGAGCCCTGCCCCATAGAGAGCCCTGCCCCATAGAGACCCAGCCCCGTAGAGACCCTGCCCCGTAGAGAGACCTGCCCCATAGAGAGACCTGACCCACAGCAAAACCCTGACCCATAGAGAGACCTGACCCATAGCGAAACCTGCCCCATAGACAGACCTGACCCACAGCAAAACCCTGCCCCATAGAGAGACCTGCCCCATAGAGAGACCTGCCCCGTCGCAAACCTGCCCCATAGAGAGTCCTGCCCCATAGAGAGCCAGCCCCATAGAGACCCTGCCCCGTAGAGAGATCTGCCCCGTAGAGAGACCTGCCCCATAGAGAGCCCTGACCCATAGAGAGCCCTGACCCATAGCAAAACCTGCCCCATAGACAGACCTGACCCACAGCAAAACCTGCCCCATAGAGAGACCTGCCCCATAGAGAACCCTGCCCCATAGCAAAACCTGCCCCATAGCAAAACCTGCCCCATAGAGAGACCTGACCCATAGCAAAACCCTGACCCATAGAGAGACCTGACCCATAGCGAAACCTGCCCCATAGAGACCCTGCCCCATAGAGAAACCTGCCCCATAGCGACATCTGACCCTATAGTAAACCCTGCCCCATAGCGACTCCTATCCCATAGTAAACCCTGCCCCATTGCGAGCCCTGCCCCTTAATTAAACTCTCATCTCCAATTAACGACCCCCCCATTAATTAACCCCCCCACTAATTAATCTATTTCCTCTTGCAGATCCTGAGCCAGTCCAAGCCGTTGCCCCCCCCCCAAATCTCCGTCCCCCCCCCATCTCACCCCCCTGCCCCACACCTGCCCCCCCCCCCATTCCTGCTCCATGGGGGGGGGGCGGCCCCGGCCCCATTGAACCCCATTATGGGGTTAACGGGGTCTGGGGGGGGGGGGGCTATGGGGGTTTATGGGGCCACCACGACGGGGGGAGACGGGAAACGGGACGGGGGCGACGGACGGGGGGACAATGAGAAGGTAATGGGGGATATGGGGGATCTATGGGGTTATGGGGTCTATGGGGTAATGGGGTCTATGGGGTCTATGGGGTAATGGGGGATATGGGGGGATCTATGGGGTTATGGGGTCTGTGGGGTAATGGGGGGTAATGGGGTCTATGGGGTAATGGGGGATATGGGGGGATCTATGGGGTTATGGGGTCTATGGGGTAATGGGGGGTAATGGGGTCTATGGGGTAATGGGGGATATGGGGGGATCTATGGGGTTATGGGGTCTATGGGGTAATGGGGGGTAATGGGGTCTATGGGGTCTATGGGGTAATGGGGGATATGGGGGGATCTATGGGGTTATGGGGTCTGTGGGGTAATGGGGGGTAATGGGGTCTATGGGGTAATGGGGGTTATGGGGGGCTATATGGGGTCTATGGGGCTATGGGGGATATGGGGGGTAATGGGGTCTATGGGGTAATGGGGGATATGGGGGGATCTATGGGGTTATGGGGGATATATGGGGTCAATGGGGTTATGGGGTCTATGGGGTAATGGGGGATATGGGGGGATCTACGGGGTTATGGGGTCTATGGGGTAATGGGGGGTAATGGGGTCTATGGGGTCTATGGGGTAATGGGGGATATGGGGGGATCTATGGGGTTATGGGGGATATGGGGGTAATGGGGGGGTATATGGGGTTATGGGGGGCTATATGGGGTTATGGGGTTATGGGGGATATATGGGGTCAATGGGGTTATGGGGTCTATGGGGTCAATGGGGTCTATGGGGTTATGGGGGATATGGGGGGATCTATGGGGTTATGGGGGTAATGGGGTAATGGGGTCTATGGGGTCTATGGGGTAATGGGGGATATGGGGGGATCTATGGGGTTATGGGGTCTATGGGGTAATGGGGAGTAATGGGGTCTATGGGGTAATGGGGGGATATGGGGGTAATGGGGGATATGGGGGTAATGGGGGGATATGGTGTAATGGGGTCTATGGGGTAATGGGGTCTATGGGGTTAATGGGGGCTATGGGGGTTATGGGGTTAATGGGGGTTATGGGGGTAATGGGGTCTATGGGGTAATGGGGGATATGGGGGGATCTATGGGGTTATGGGGGATATATGGGGTCAATGGTGTTATGGGGGATATGGGGGTAATGGGGGGTAATGGGGTCTATGGGGTCAATGGGGTAATGGGGGGTAATGGGGTCTATGGGGTCAATGGGGTAATGGGGGATATGGGGGGATCTATGGGGTTATGGGGTTATGGGGGTAATGGGGTCTATGGGGTAATGGGGGATATGGGGGGATCTATGGGGTTATGGGGGTAATGGGGTAATGGGGGGTAATGGGGTCTATGGGGTTATGGGGGATATGGGGGGATCTATGGGGTTATGGGGGTTATGGGGTTATGGGGGTAATGGGGTCTATGGGGTAATGGGGGATATGGGGGGATCTATGGGGTTATGGGGGTAATGGGGTAATGGGGGGTAATGGGGTCTATGGGGTTATGGGGGATATGGGGGGATCTATGGGGTTATGGGGTAATGGGGGGTAATGGGGTCTATGGGGTAATGGGGGATATGGGGGGATCTATGGGGTTATGGGGGTAATGGGGAGTAATGGGGTCTATGGGGTCTATGGGGTAATGGGGGATATGGGGGGATCTATGGGGTTATGGGGGTAATGGGGAGTAATGGGGTCTATGGGGTCAATGGGGTAATGGGGGGATATGGGGGGATCTATGGGGTTATGGGGGTAATGGGGGGTAATGGGGTCTATGGGGTCAATGGGGTAATGGGGGGATATGGGGGGATCTATGGGGTTATGGGGGTAATGGGGTAATGGGGGGTAATGGGGTCTATGGGGTAATGGGGGATATGGGGGGATCTATGGGGTTATGGGGTAATGGGGGGTAATGGGGTCTATGGGGTAATGGGGGATATGGGGGGATCTATGGGGTTATGGGGGTAATGGGGAGTAATGGGGTCTATGGGGTCAATGGGGTAATGGGGGGATATGGGGGGATCTATGGGGTTATGGGGGTAATGGGGGGTAATGGGGTCTATGGGGTCAATGGGGTAATGGGGGGATATGGGGGGATCTATGGGGTTATGGGGGTAATGGGGTAATGGGGGGTAATGGGGTCTATGGGGTAATGGGGGATATGGGGGGATCTATGGGGTTATGGGGGATATATGGGGTCAATGGGGTTATGGGGTCTATGGGGTAATGGGGGATATGGAGGGATCTATGGGGTTATGGGGGATATATGGGGTCAATGGGGTTATGGGGTCTATGGGGTAATGGGGGATATGGGGGGATCTATGGGGTCTATGGGGTAATGGGGGATATGGGGGGATCTATGGGGTTTTGGGGGTAATGGGGGATATGGGGGGATCTATGGGGTTATGGGGGATATATGGGGTCAATGGGGTCCATGGGGTCTATGGGGTAATGGGGGATATGGGGGGATCTATGGGGTTATGGGGTAATGGGGGGTAATGGGGTCTATGGGGTAATGGGGGTATGGGGGGATCTATGGGGTCTATGGGGTAATGGGGGGTAATGGGGTCTATGGGGGTATGGGGGATATATGGGGTCAATGGGGTTATGGGGTAATGGGGTCTATGGGGTAATGGGGTCTATGGGGTAATGGGGGATATGGGGGGATCTATGGGGTTATGGGGGATATATGGGGCCAATGGGGTTATGGGGTCTATGGGGTAATGGGGGATATGGGGTAATGGGGTCTATGGGATCAATGGGGTTATGGGGTAATGGGGGTAATGGGGTAATGGGGGCTATGGGGGATATGGGGGCTATTTGGGGTTATGGGGTTATGGGGGGCTATATGGGGTCTATGGAGCTATGGGGTCTATGGGGGATATGGGGGGTAATGGGGTCTATGGGGGATATGGGGGGATCTATGGGGTTATGGGGGATATGGGGTCTATGGGGTCAATGGGGTCTATGGGGTCTATGGGGTAATGGGGGGTAATGGGGTCTATGGGGTAATGGGGGGTAATGGGGGACATGGGGGTAATGGGGTCTATGGGGTCAATGGGGTTATGGGGTCTATGGGGAATATGGGGGTAATGGGGGGGTAAATGGGGTTATGGGGGGCTATATGGGGTTATGGGGGGCAATATGGGGTCTATGGGGTTATGGGGGGTTATATGGGGTCTATGGGGTTATGGGGTAATGGGGGGTAATGGGGTCTATGGGGTCAATGGGGTAATGGGGGGATATGGGGGTAATGGGGGATATGGGGGTAATGGGGGGATATGGTGTAATGGGGTCTATGGGGTAATGGGGTCTATGGGGTAATGGGGGGTAATGGGGTCTATGGGGTAATGGGGGATATGGGGGGATCTATGGGGTAATGGGGGGTAATGGGGTCTATGGGGTCTATGGGGTAATGGGGGATATGGGGGGATCTATGGGGTAATGGGGTCTATGGGGTAATGGGGGATATGGGGGGATCTATGGGGTCTATGGGGTAATGGGGGGTAATGGGGTCTATGGGGTCAATGGGGTAATGGGGGATATGGGGGGATCTATGGGGTTATGGGGGATATATGGGGTCAATGGGGTTATGGGGTCTATGGGGTAATGGGGGATATGGGGGGATCTATGGGGTCTATGGGGTCTGTGGGGTAATGGGGGATATGGGGGGATCTATGGGGTTATGGGGGATATATGGGGTCAATGGGGGGTTATGGGGTAATGGGGGATATGGGGGGATCTATGGGGTTATGGGGGATATATGGGGTCAATGGGGTTATGGGGTCTATGGGGTAATGGGGGATATGGAGGGATCTATGGGGTTATGGGGGTAATGGGGTAATGGGGGGTAATGGGGTCTATGGGGTCTATGGGGTAATGGGGGATATGGGGGGATCTATGGGGTCTATGGGGTAATGGGGGATATGGGGGGATCTATGGGGTTATGGGGAATATATGGGGTCAATGGGGTCTATGGGGTAATGGGGGGTAATGGGGTCTATGGGGTAATGGGGGGTAATGGGGTCTATGGGGTAATGGGGGATATGGGGGGATCTATGGGGTTATGGGGGATATATGGGGTCAATGGGGTTATGGGGTCTATGGGGTAATGGGGGATATGGGGGGATCTATGGGGTTATGGGGGATATATGGGGTCAATGGGGTTATGGGGTCTATGGGGTAATGGGGGATATGGGGGGATCTATGGGGTTATGGGGGATATGGGGTAATGGGGGGTAATGGGGTCTATGGGGTAATGGGGGATATGGGGGGATCTATGGGGTTATGGGGGATATATGGGGTCAATGGGGTTATGGGGTAATGGGGGGTAATGGGGTCTATGGGGTAATGGGGGATATGGGGGGGATCTATGGGGGTAATGGGGTTATGGGGGGTATGGGGGCTATTTGGGGTTATGGGGGTAATGGGGGCTATGGGGTCTATGGGGGTATATTGGGGTAATGGGGTCTATGGGGGCTATGGGGGATATGGGGGTAATGGGGTCTATGGGGTCAGTGGGGGTAATGGGGGCTATGGGGGGGAAGGGGGGTAATTGGGGGGTAATGGGGGTATGGGGGGTAATGGGGGTATTGGGGGATATGGGGTCTATGGGGGTAATGGGGTCTATGGGGTTAATGGGGGCTATGGGGGTAATGGGGGTAGTAGGGGCTATGGGGGCTATGGGGGGTATATGGGAGCAATGGGGGTATATGGGGTTAATGGGATTAATGGGGGCTATGGGGTAATGGGGTTAATGGGGGGATATGGGGGTAATGGGGACTATGGGGGTAATGGGGGTCTATGGGGGATATGGGGGTAATGGGGTCTATGGGGTCTATGGGGTAATGGGGGATATGGGGGGATCTATGGGGTAATGGGGGTTATGGGGTCTATGGGGTAATGGGGGATATGGGGGGATCTATGGGGTTATGGGGGATATATGGGGTCAATGGGGTTATGGGGTCTATGGGGGATATGGGGGTAATGGGGGGGTATATGGGGTCTATGGGGTCAATGGGGTAATGGAGGGATATGGGGGTAATGGGGGATATGGGGGGCTATGGGGTCTATGGGGTCTATGGGGTTATGGGGGATATATGGGGTCAATGGGGTTATGGGGTCTGTGGGGTAATGGGGGATATGGGGGGATCTATGGGGTCAATGGGGTAATGGGGGGTAATGGGGTCTATGGGGTCTATGGGGTAATGGGGGATATGGGGGGATCTATGGGGTTATGGGGTTATGGGGGATATGGGGGGATCTATGGGGTTATGGGGGATATATGGGGTCTATGGGGTAATGGGGGATATGGGGGGATCTATGGGGTTATGGGGGATATATGGGGTCAATGGGGTTATGGGGTCTATGGGGTAATGGGGGATATGGGGGGATCTATGGGGTTATGGGGGATATGGGGGGATCTATGGGGTTATGGGGGATATATGGGGTCTATGGGGTAATGGGGGATATGGGGGGATCTATGGGGTTATGGGGGATATATGGGGTCAATGGGGTTATGGGGTCTATGGGGTAATGGGGGATATGGGGGGATCTATGGGGTTATGGGGTCTATGGGGTAATGGGGGGTAATGGGGTCTATGGGGTAATGGGGGATATGGGGGGATCTATGGGGTCTATGGGGTAATGGGGGGTAATGGGGTCTATGGGGTAATGGGGGGATATGGGGTAATGGGGGATATGGGGGGATCTATGGGGTCTATGGGGTAATGGGGTATATGGGGGCTATGGGGGAATGGGGGGCTATTTGGGGTTATGGGGGTAATAGGGTAATGGGGTTATGGGGGGTAATGGGGTCAATGGAGGGTAATGTGGTCTATGGGGTTAATGGGGGATATGGGGGCCTATTTGGGGTTATGGGGTTATGGGGTGTTATGGGGTCTATGGGGTTATGGGGGGCTATATGGGGTTATGGGGGTTATGGGGGGCTATATGGGGTCTATGGGGTTATGGGGGGCTATATGGGGTCTATGGGGTTATGGGGGTTATGGGGGGTAATGGGGTCTATGGGGTAATGGGGGATATGGGGGGATCTATGGGGTCTATGGGGTAATGGGGTCTATGGGGTAATGGGGGATATGGGGTAATGGGGTCTATGGGGTAATGGGGGATATGGGGTAATGGGGTCTATGGGGTTATGGGGTAATGGGGGTAATGGGGTCTATGGGGTAATGGGGTCTATGGGGTTATGGGGTAAGGGGGGATATGGGGTCTATGGGGTAATGGGGGGTAATGGGGTCTATGGGGTCTATGGGGTAATGGGGGATATGGGGGGATCTATGGGGTCTATGGGGTAATGGGGGATATGGGGGGATCTATGGGGTTATGGGGTCTATGGGGTAATGGGGGGTAATGGGGTCTATGGGGTAATGGGGGATATGGGGGGATCTATGGGGTAATGGGGTCTATGGGGTTACGGGGTTATGGGGGATATGGGGTCAATGGGGTAATGGGGTCTATGGGGTAATGGGGGGATATGGGGTCTATGGGGTAATGGGGGCTATGGGGAGGAATAGGGGGGAATGGGGGGTAATAAGGGCAGTGGGGGTAATGGGGTTATGGGGGTAATGGGGTTATGGGGGGCTATGTGGGGTTATGGGGGATATGGGGGTAATGGGGTTAATGGGGGGCTATGGGGGGAATTAAGGGTCTTAATTAAGGGTCCTTAAATGACCTTAGACAACCCCAAATGGTCCTTAAATGTCCTTAGCTGACCCTAAACTGTCCTTAGGTGCCCCCTAGGTGACCTTAAATGACCCCAAATCGCCCCCTGACCCCATTTATTGCCCCCTTTCCCCCCCAGTACCTGAAGAAGCTGCACACCCAGGAGCGGGCGCTGTCCTTAGATGACCCCCAAAGTGACCTTAGGTGACCCCAAAGGGTCCTTAAATGTCCTTAGGTGACCCCAATTGTGTCCTTAGATGATCCTAAAGGGGCCTTAAATGTCCTTAGACGACCCCAAAGGGACCATAAATGTTCTTAGATGACCCTAAAGGGACCTTAGACGTCCCTAAAGGGTCCTTAAATGTTCTTAGATGACCCTATAGGGGCCTTAGATGACCCCAAATGGTCCTTAAATGTCCTTAAATGACCCTAAAGGGGCCTTAAATGTCCTTAGATGACCCTAAACTGTCCTTAGGTGCCCCATAGGTGTCTTAGATGACCCTAAAGGGGCTTAGATGACCCAAAAGGGTCTTTAAACATCCTTAGATGACCTTAAAGGGACATTAGATGACCCCAAATGGCCCTTAACTGTCCTTAGATGACTCCAAAGGGTCCTTAAATGTCCTTAGATGACTCTAAATGGGCATTAAATGTCCTTAGATGACCCTAAAGGGTCCTTAGGTGACCCTAAAGGGTCCCTAAATGTCCTTAGATGACCCTAAAGGAGCCTTAGATGATCCTAAAGGGTCCTTAAATGTCCTTAGATGACCCTAAACTGTCCTTAGGTGCCCCCTAGGTGTCCTTAGATGACCCTAAAGGGTCTTAAATGACCCCAAAGGGTCCCTAAATGTCCTTAGGTGCCCCCTAGGTGTCCTTAAATGTCCTTAGATGACCCTAAACTGTCCTTAGGTGCCCCATAGGCGCCCATAGATGCCCCCAAATGGTCCTTAAATGTCCTTAGATGACCCCAAAGGGGCCTTAAATGTCCTTAGATGACCCCAAAGGGTCCTTAAATGTCCTTAGATGACCCCAAAGGGGCCTTAGACGACCCCAAAGGGGCCTTAAATGTCCTTAGATGACCCCAAAGGGTCCTTAAATGTCCTTAGATGACCCCAAAGGGTCCTTAAATGTCCTTAGATGACCCTAAAGGGACCTTAAATGTCCTTAGATGACCCTAAAGGGTCCTTAAATGTCCTTATATGACTCTAAAGGGTCCTTAAATGTCCTTAGATGACCCCTAAAGGGCCCTTAAATGTCCTTAGATGACCCCAAAGGGGCCTTAAATGTCCTTAGATGACCCTAAAGGGGCCTTAAATGTCCTTAGATGACCCCAAAGGGGCCTTAAATGTCCTTAGATGACCCTAAACTGTCCTTAGGTGCCCCATAGGTGCCCATAGATGACCCCAAAGGGTCCCTAAATGTCCTTAGATGACCCTATAGGGGCCTTAGACGACCCCAAAGGGGCCTTAAATGTCCTTAGATGACCCTAAATGGGCCTTAAATGTCCTTAGATGACCCTAAATGGGCCTTAAATGTCCTTAGATGACCCTAAACTGTCCTTAGGTGCCCCATAGGTGCCCATAGATGCCCCCAAAGGGTCCTTAAATGTCCTTAGGTGACCCTATAGGGGCCTTAGATGACCCCAAATGGTCCTTAAATGTCCTTAGATGACCCCAAAGGGTCCTTAAATGTCCTTAGATGACCCCAAAGGGTCCTTATATGTCCTTAGATGACCCTAAATGGGTCTTATATGTCCTTAGACGACCCCAAAGGGGCCTTAAATGTCCTTAGAGGACCCTAAAGGGGCCTTAAATGTCCCTAGATGACCCCAAGGTTCCCTTATATGATCCTAAAGGGTCCTTAAATGTCCTTAGATGACCCTAAATGGGACTTAGATGACCCTAAACTGTCCTTAGGTGCCCCATAGGTGCCCATAGATGACCCCAAAGGGTCCCTAAATGTCCTTAGATGACCCTATAGGGGCCTTAGATGACCCCAAATGGTCCTTAAATGTCCTTAAATGACCCCAAATGGTCCTTAAATGTCCTTAGATGACCCTAAATGGTCCTTAAATGTCCTTAGATGACCCTATAGGGGCCTTAAAGGTCATTAGATGACCCTAAAGGGGCCTTAAATGTCCTTAAATGACCCCAAATGGTCCTTAAATGTCCTTAGATGACCCCAAAGGGCCCTTTATTGTTCTTAGATGACCCCAAATTGTCCTTAAATGTGCTTAAATGACCCCAAAGGGGCCTTAAATGTCCTTAGATGACCCCAAAGGGGCTTTAGATGACCCTAAAATGTCCTTAGGTGTTCCTAGGTGACCATAGATGCCCCCAAAGGGCCCTTAAATGTCCTTAGATGACCCTAAAGGGACCTTAAATGTCCTTAGACGACCCCAAGGTGCCCTTATATGATCCCAAATAGTCCTTAAATGTCCTTAGGTGACCCCAATTGTGTCCTTAGATGACCCCAAAGGGTCCTTAAATGTCCTTAGATGACCCCAAAGGGGCCTTGAATGTCCTTAGATGACCCTAAACTGTCCTTAGGTGCCCCATAGGTGTCTTAGATGACCCTAAAGGGGCTTAGATGACCCCAAAGGGTCCTTAAATGTCCTTAGATGACCCCAAAAGGGGCCTTAAATGTCCTTAGATGACCCTAAAGGGGCCTTAAATGTCCTTAGATGACCCCAAAGGGGCCTTAAATGTCCTTAGATGACCCCAAAAGGGGCCTTAAATGTCCTTAGATGACCCCAAAGGGTCCTTAAATGTCCTCAGATGACCCTAAATGGGACTTAGATGACCCTAAACTGTCCTTAGGTGCCCCATAGGTGCCCATAGATGACCCCAAAGGGGCCTTAAATGTCCTTAGATGACCCTAAAGGGTCCTTACATGTCCTTAGATGACCCCAAAGGGGCCTTAAATGTCCTTAGATGACCCCAAAGGGGCCTTAAATGTCCTTAGATGACCCCAAATGGTCCTTAAATGTCCTTAGATGACCCTAAATGGTCCTTAAATGTCCTTAGATGACCCTATAGGGGCCTTAGATGACCCCAAAGGGTCCTTAAATGTCCTCAGATGACCCTAAATGGTCCTTAAATGTCCTTAGATGACCCTAAAGGGACCTTAGATGTCCTTATATGACTCCAAAGGGGCCTTAGATGATCCCAAAGGGTCCTTAAATGTCCTTAGATGACCCTAAAGGGGCCTTAAATGTCCTTAGATGACCCTAAATGGGCCTTAAATGTCCTTAGATGACCCCAAAAGGGCCTTAAATGTCCTTAGATGACCCCAAAGGGGCCTTAAATGTCCTTAGATGACCCCAAAGGGGCCTTAAATGTCCTTAGGTGACCCCAAAGGGTCCTTAAATGTCCTTAGGTGACCCCAAAGGGTCCTTAAATGTCCTTAAATGACCCCAAAGGGGCCTTAGATGTCCTTAGATGACCCTAAAGGGGCTTAGACGACCTTAAAGGGTCCTTAAATGTCCTCAGATGACCCTAAATGGGACTTAGATGACTCTAAATGGGACTTAGATGACCCTAAACTGTCCTTAGGTGCCCCATAGGTGCCCATAGATGCCCCCAAAGGGTCCTTAAATGTCCTTAGACGACCCTAAAGGGGCCTTAAATGTCCTTAGATGACCCCAAAGGGTCCTTAAATGTCCTTAGATGACCCCAAAGGGTCCTTAAATGTCCTTAGATGACCCTAAAGGGACCTTAAATGTCCTTAGACGACCCCAAGGTGCCCTTATATGATCCCAAATAGTCCTTAAAGGTCCTTAGGTGACCCCAATTGTGTCCTTAGATGACCCCAAAGGGGCCTTAAATGTCCTTAGATGACCCCAAAGGGGCCTTAAATGTCCTTAGATGATCCCAAGGTGCCCTTATATGATCCCAAATAGTCCTTAAATGTCCTTAGGTGACCCCAATTGTGTCCTTAGATGATCCCAAAGGGGCCTTAAATGTCCTTAGATGACCTTAAAGGGTCCTTAAATGTCCTTAGATGACCCTGAACTGTCCTTAGGTGCCCCATAGGTGCCCATAGATGACCCAAAGGGTCCTTAAATGTCCTTAAATGGTCCTTATATGTCCTTAGATGACCCCAAAGGGTCCTTAAATGTCCTTAAATGACCCCAAATCCCCCCTGACCCCATTTATTGCCCCCTTTCCCCCCCAGTACCTGAAGAAGCTGCACACCCAGGAGCGGGCGGTGGAGGAGGTGAAGTTGGCCATTAAACCCTATTACCAGCGTAAGGACATCAGCAAGGACGAGTACAAGGGACATCCTGCGCAAGGCCGTGCACAAGGTGGAGGGGGGGGCAATATATAGGGGTGGGGGGGTAATAAATGGGGCTGGGTGGGCAATAAATGGGGCTGGGGGGGGCAATAAATGGGGGTGGGGGGGCAATAAATGGGGGTGGGGGGCAAAATGGGGGGTATTGGGGGTAAAAAAGGGGTTGGGGGGGCAATAAATGGGGCTGGGGGCAATAAATAGGGGGGGAGGGAGTAAAAAAGGGGTTGGGGGAGGCAATAAATGGGGCTGGGGGGGGCAATAATTGGGACTGGGGGGGGATTAATGGGGGGGGAGGGGGTAAAAATGGGGTTGAGGGGCAATAAATGGGGCTGGAGGGGCAATAAATGGGGGTGGGGGGGCAATAATGAGGGGTATTGGGGGTAAAAATGGGGCTGGGGGGGCAATAAAGGGGGTATTGGGGGCAATAAATGGGGCTGGGAGGCAATAAATGGGGCTGGGGGGCAATAAATGAGGGTGGAGGGGCAATAAATGGGGCTGGGGGGGCAATAAATGGGGATGGGGGGGCAATAAATGGGGTGGAGGGGCAATAAATGGAACAGGGGGGGCAATAAATGGGGCTGGGGGGCAAAAAGGTGGGGTGGGGGGGCAATAAATGGGGTAGGGGGGTAGAAAAGGGGGTGGGGGGCAATAAATGGGGCTGGGGGGGGCAATAAATGGGAGTGGGGGGGCAATAAATGGGGGTGGGGGGGCAAAAATGGGGGTGGGGGGGCAAAAAATGGGGGTGGAGGGGCAATAATGGGGGTTATTGGGGGTAAAAATGGGGATGGGGGGCAATAAAGGGGGTATTGGGGGCAATAAATGGGGCTGGGAGGCAATAAATGGGGCTGGGGGGCAATAAATGGGGCTGGGGGGGCAATAAATGGGGGTGGGGGGGCAATAATGAGGGGTATTGGGGGTAAAAATGGGGCTGGGGGGGCAATAAAGGGGGTATTGGGGGCAATAAATGGGGGCTGGGAGGCAATAAATGGGGCTGGGGGTGCAAAAAATGGGGGTGGAGGGGCAATAAATGGGGGGTATTGGGGTAAAAAATGGCCTGGGGGGCAATAAATGGGGCTGGGGGGGCAATAAATGGGGGTAGAGGGGCAATAAATGGGGGTGGAGGGGCAATAAATGGGGCTGGGGGGCAATAAATGTGGCTGGGGGGGCAATAAATGGGGCTGGGGGATCAACAAATGGGGGTGGAGGGGCAATAAATGGGGCTGGGGGGCAATAAATGTGGCTGGGGGGGCAATAAATGGGCTGGGGGCTCAATAAATGGGGGTGGAGGGGCAATAAATGGGGCTGGGGGGGCAATAAATGGGGGTGGAGGGGCAATAAATGGGGCTGGGGGGCAATAAATGAGGGGTATTGGGGGTAAAAGGGGGGGACATGGGAGGGATAGGGCCATACACAAGGTGTGGGGGGGCAATAAATGGGGGTGGAGGGGTATTAAATGGGGCTGGAGGGGTAAAAAAGGGGGAGGGGGGGAATAAATGGGGCTGGGGGCAATATATGGGGCTGTGGGGGCAATAAATGGGGCTGGGGGGGCAGTAAATGGGGCTGGGGGGGCAATAAATGGGGGGTATTGGGGGTAAAAATAGGGGTGGGGGGTTAAAAGGGGGGAGTAGGGGGCAATTAAGGGGGATGGGGGGCAATAAATGGGGGGTGGGGGGCAATAAATGGGGCTGGGGGGGCAATAAATGGGGCTGGGGCGGCAATAAATGGGGGTGGAGGGGCAATAAATGGGGGTGGGGGGGCAATAAATGGGGGTGGAGGGGCAATAAATGGGGCTGGGGGGGCAATAAATGGGAGTGGGGGGCAATAAATGGGGGTGGAGGGGCAATAAATGGGGCTGGGGGGGCAATAAATGGGGCTGGGGGGAGCAATAAATGGGGGTGGAGGGGCAATAAATGGGGCTGGGGGGCAATAAATGGGTCATGGGGGGGGCAATAAATGGGGCTGGGGGGGCAATAAATGGGGCTGGGGGAGCAATAAATGGGGGTGGAGGGGCAATAAATGGGGCTGGGGGGCAATAAATGGGTCATGGGGGGGGCAATAAATGGGGCTGGGGGGCAAAAATGCCCCCCCCCCCCCCCATTATACCCCCCCATTTATGTGCCCCCCCCCCATTTATGTCCCCCCCCCCCTAGATCTGCCACAGCCGCAGTGGTGAGATCAACCCCCTGAAGGTGGCCAACCTGGTTCAGGCCTACGTGCAACGTTACAAGTATTTCAGGAGGAGGCGCCGGGACAGCGCCCCCCCCCCACAGCAACAGCAGCCCCCCCCCACAATAAACCCCACCCCCAGCATTGGGGGGGGGGCACCTGACTCCACCGCCCCCACACAGCTCCCTATGCCGCCCATTTAAAGGCACAGACCCCCCCCAAAACCTCCCCCCCCCCCATTGAATATCAGTGAACCCCCCCCACTTAAGACCCCCCCACACTTAAGACCCCCCCCCAATTAAGACCCCCCCCCCAAAAGCCAACCCCCCCCATTGAAGATCAGTGACCCCCCCCCAATTAAGACCCCCCCCAATTAAGACCCCCCACCCAAGCCAACCCCCCCCCCATTGAATATCAGTGACCCCCCCCCACTTAAGACCCCCCCCCAGTTAAGACCCCACACACACTTAAGACCCCCCCCAATTAAGACCCCCCCATTGAAGATCAATGACCCCCCCCAGTTTAAGACCCCCCCCCTCAAAGCCAACCCCCCCCCATTGAAGATCAATGACCCCCCCCAATTAAGACCCCCCCCACATTGAAGATCAATGACCCCCCCCCAATTAAGACCCCCCCCCAATTAAGACCCCCCCCAAAGCCAACCCCCCCCCATTGAATATCAGTGACCCCCCCCACTTAAGACCCCCCCCATTGAAGATCAATGACCCCCCCCAATTAAGACCCCCCCCCAAAGCCAACCCCCCCCCTTGAAGATCAGTGACCCCCCCCCACTTAAGACCCCCCCCCAAAGCCAACCCCCCCATTGAAGATCAATGACACCCCCCAATTAAGACCGCCCCCCACAACAACAGCCCCCCCCCACAATAAACCCCACCCCCAGCATTGGGGGGGGGGCACCTGACTCCACCGCCCCCACACAGCTCCCTATGCCGCCCATTTAAAGGCACATACACACCCCAACTTGAGACCCCCCCCCCCCCCCAAGGACGACCACCCCCCCATTGAATATCACAGACCCCCCCCCACTTAAGACCCCCCCCCAATTAAGACCCCCCCCATTGAAGTTCAGTGACCCCCCCAATTAAGACCCCCCCCAAGCCAACCCCCCCCCATTGAAAATCAGTGACACCCCCCCCCACTTAAGACCCCCCCCACACTTAAGACCCCCCCCCAATTAAGACCCCCCACTTAAGACCCCCCCCATTGAAGATCAGTGACCCCCCCCCACTTAAGACCCCCCCCATTGAAGATCAGTGACCTCCCCCCAACTTAAGACCCCCCCCCATTGAAGATCAGTGACCCCCCCCCACTTAAGACCCTCGCACACTTAAGACCCCCCCCCCATTAAGACCCCCCCCCATTGAAGATCAGTGACCCCCCCCCACTTAAGACCCCCCCCCAAAGCCAACCCCCCCCCCATTGAAGATCAATGACCCCCCCCCCCAACAACAACAGCCCCCCCCCACAATAAACCCCACCCCCAGCATTGGGGGGGGGGCGCCTGACTCCACCGCCCCCACACAGCTCCCTATGCCGCCCATTTAAAGGCACAGACCCCCCCACACTTAAGACCCCCCCACCAAAGCCCCCCCCATTGAAGATCAATGACCACCCCCCACTTAAGACCCCCCCCCATTGAAGACCAATGACCCCCCCCCACTTAAGACCCCCCCCCAAAGCCAACCCCCCCCATTGAACATCACAGACCCCCCCCAATTAAGACCCCCCCCCACAAAGCCAACCCCCCCCATTGAATATCAGTGACCCCCCCCCCCACTTAAGACCCCCCCATTGAAGATCAGTGACCCCCCCCACTTAAGACCCCCCCAAAGCCAACCCCCCCCATTGAATATCAGTGACCCCCCCCCCCACTTAAGACCCCCCCCCATTGAATATCAGTGACCCCCCCCCAATTAAGACCCCCCCCCCAATTAAGACCCCCCCCATTGAAGATCAGTGACCCCCCCAATTAAGACCCCCCCCAAGCCAACCCCCCCCCATTGAAAATCAGTGACACCCCCCCCCACTTAAGACCCCCCCACACTTAAGACCCCCCCCAATTAAGACCCCCCCCCATTGAAGATCAATGACCCCCCCCAATTAAGATCCCCCCCCAAAGCCAACCCCCCCCATTGAAGATCAATGAACCCCCCCAATTAAGACCCCCCCACCCAAAGCCAACCCCCCCCCCCATTGAAGATCAATGACCCCCCCCCAACTTAAGACCCCCCCCCAATTAAGACCCCCCACCATTGAATATTAATGACCCCCCCCAACTTAAGACCCCCCCCCCAATTAAGACCCCCCCCCCCCATTGAATATCAATGACCCCCCCCCAATTAAGACCCCCCACCATTGAATATTAATGACCCCCCCCAATTAAGACCCCCCCCACCCAAAGCCAACCCCCCCCCCATTGAAGATCAATGACCCCCCCCCACTTAAGACCCCCCCCATCGAAGATCGGTGACCCCCCCCACTTAAGACCCCCACACACTTAAGACCCCCCCCCAATTAAGACCCCCCCCCATTGAAGATCAGTGACCCCCCCCCACTTAAGACCCCCCCAATTAAGACCCCCCCCATTGAATATCAGGGACCCCCCCCCCACAGCAACAGCAGCCCCCCCCCCACAATAAACCCCACCCCCAGCATTGGGGGGGGGCGCCTGACTCTACTGCCCCCCCACAGCTGCCTATGCCGCCCATTTGAAGGCTCCCCCCCCACTTAAGACCCCCCCCCATTGAAGATCAGTGACCCCCCCCCACTTAAGACCCCCCCCCAAAGCCAACCCCTCCCATTGAAGTTCAGTGACCCCCCCCACTTAAGACCCCCCCACACTTAAGACTCCCCCCCAATTAAGACCCCCCACCATTGAAGATCAATGACCCCCCCTACACTTAAGACCCCCCCACCAAAGTCCCCCCCCCCATTGAAGATCAGTGACCCCCCCCCACTTAAGACCCCCCCCATTGAAGTTCAGTGACCCCCCCCACTTAAGACCCCCCCCCCAAAGCCAACCCCCCCCATTGAAGATCAGTGACCTCCCCCACTTAAGACCCCCCCCCACAAAGCCAACCCCCCCCCCATTGAAGATCAGTGACCCCCCCCCAATTAAGACCCCCCCCCCAAAGCCAACCCCCCCCCATTGAAGATCAGTGACCCCCCCGACCCCCACTTAAGACCCCCCCACTTAAGACCCCCCCCAAAGCCAACCCCCCCCATTGAATATCTATGACCACCCCCCCACACTTAAGACCCCCCCAATTAAGCCCCCCCCCAAAGCCAACCCCTTCCATTGAAGATCAGTGACCCCCCCCTAATTAAGACCCCCCCCCCAATGCTTTATAACAAGGTTTTTTTTGGGGTGGGGGGGTCATATTCTTCCCACCCCCCCCCCCCCCCAATTAAAGATAATGGGAGCAGTATAGGGCCACCCCCCCCCCACCCCCCCATAGACCCCAATGAGCTTCAATGGGGGGGGGGGCAGTTTGGGGTGATCCCCCCCCAATAGATCCCAATTAGTTTTGGGGGGGGGGGTCATTTTAGTGCCCCCCCCCCCCCCCATTAACTCCAATGTGGGGTGGGGTCATTTTGGTGCCCCCTCCCCCCCCCACATTAAACCCAATTATAGGGGGTGTCATTTTAGTGCCCCCCCCCGTTAAACCCAATTATAGGGGGGGTCATTTTAGTGCCCCCCCCCCCCCATTGACCCTATAGGGGGGGGGGTCATTTTAATGCCCCCCCCCCCCATTGATTCCATATAGGGGGGGTCATTTTAGTGCCCCCCCCCCCCCCATTAACCCCAATTATAAAGGGGGGGGGGGTCATTTTCAGCCCCCCCCCCCCATTAACTCTAATATGGGGGGGGGTGTCATTTCCCCCCCCCCCATTAAACCCTATTAAACCCAATTAAGGGGGGGGGGTCATTTTCAGCCCCCCCCCCCCCATTAACTGCTATATGGGGGGGGTCATTTTCAGCCCCCCCCCCCCCCCCCTTCCTATTAATCCCTATTATATTTTAATGTGTGGGGGGGTCCATTTTAATCATCCCCCCCCCATATTAACCCCAATTTCATTGGGGGGGGGGGGTCTATTGTGTGTGTGTCCCCCCCCCCATATAAACCCCATTTAAAATGGGGGGGGGGGTCTGTGTGTGTATTTAATGGGGGGGGGGGGGGTCATTTTGTATTGCCCCCCCCCCCATTTATAAAGCATGATCCTGTTGCCCCCCCCCCCTTTATTTGTGCCCCCCCCCCCAATAATAAAAGCCTTTAGACTCCATAGAGTCACGTGGTGTCATTTATTTGGGGGGGGGGCGATAATGGGGACCCCCCCCCATATAATTCTATGCCCCCCCCCCCCCTTATTAATGGGGTTTTTAATGGGGGGGGGTCACTTTAATGGGGTTAATTAGGGTCTTATTGTGCCCCCCCCCCCATTTAATGGGTGTATAGGGTTAATTTAAGCCCCCCCCCCTTATTAATGGGGTTTTTAATGGGGGGGGGGGTCACTTTAATGGGGTTTAATTAGGGTCTTATTGTGCCCCCCCCCCCATTTAAATGGGGGTATAGGGTTGATATTGAAACCCCCCCTTATTAATGGGGTTTCTATGGGGGGGGGTCACTTTAATGGGGTTAATTAGGGTCTTATTGTGCCCCCCCCCATTTAATTGGGGTATAGGGTTGATTTAAGGACCCCCCCCCATTTAATTCTATGCCCCCCCCCCCCTTATTAATGGGGTTTCTATGGGGGGGGGGGCAATATAATGGGGGTAAATAGGGTTTTATTGTGCCCCCCCCCCCATTTAATGGGGGTATAGGGTCGATTTAAGGACCCCCCCCCTTATTAATGGGGTTTCTATGGGGGGGGGGGCAATATAATGGGGGTAAATAGGGTCTTATTGTGCCCCCCCCCATTTAAATGAGGGTATAGGGTTGATTTAAGGACCCCCCCCATTTAATTCTATGCCCCCCCCCCTTATTAATGGGGTTTTTAATGGGGGGGGGCACTTTAATGGGGTTAATTAGGGTCTTATTGTGCCCCCCCCCATTTAAATGGGGGTATAGGGTTAATTTAAGCCCCCCCCCCCTTATTAATGGGGTTTCTATGGGGGGGGTGTCAATTTAATGGGGTTAATTAGGGTCTTATTGTGGCCCCCCCCCATTTAAATGGGGGTATAGGGTCGATTTAAGGACCCCCCCCATATAATTCTATGCCCCCCCCCCTTATTAATGGGGTTTTTAATGGGGGGGGTCACTTTAATGGGGTTAATTAGGGTCTTATTGTGCCCCCCCCCCCATTTAATGGGTGTATAGGGTTAATTTAAGCCCCCCCCCCTTATTAATGGGGTTTTAATGGGGGGGGGGGTCACTTTAATGGGGTTAATTAGGGTCTTATTGTGCCCCCCCCCCATTTAAATGGGGGTATAGGGTTGATATTGAAACCCCCCCCTTATTAATGGGGTTTCTATGGGGGGGGTCACTTTAATGGGGTTAATTAGGGTCTTATTGTGCCCCCCCCCATTTAATTGGGGTATAGGGTTGATTTAAGGACCCCCCCCCATTTAATTCTATGCCCCCCCCCCCCTTATTAATGGGGTTTCTATGGGGGGGGGGGCAATATAATGGGGGTAAATAGGGTTTTATTGTGCCCCCCCCCCCATTTAATGGGGGTATAGGGTCGATTTAAGGACCCCCCCCCCTTATTAATGGGGTTTCTATGGGGGGGGGGGCAATATAATGGGGGTAAATAGGGTCTTATTGTGCCCCCCCCCATTTAAATGAGGGTATAGGGTTGATTTAAGGACCCCCCCCATTTAATTCTATGCCCCCCCCCCCTTATTAATGGGGTTTTTAATGGGGGGGGCACTTTAATGGGGTTAATTAGGGTCTTATTGTGCCCCCCCCCATTTAAATGGGGGTATAGGGTTAATTTAAGCCCCCCCCCCCTTATTAATGGGGTTTCTATGGGGGGGGTGTCAATTTAATGGGGTTAATTAGGGTCTTATTGTGGCCCCCCCCCATTTAAATGGGGGTATAGGGTCGATTTAAGGACCCCCCCCATATAATTCTATGCCCCCCCCCTTATTAATGGGGTTTTTAAAGGGGGGGGGCACTTTAATGGGTTAATTAGGGTTTTAATGTGCCCCCCCCCCCCATTTAAATGGGGGTATAGGGTTGATTTAAGGAACCCCCCCCTTATTAATGGGGTTTCTATGGGGGGGGGGGGCAATATAATGGGGTTAATTAGGGTCTTATTGTGACCCCCCCCCCCCCCCTTAAAAATGGCGTCCATGAAGGGCCCACTTCCGGCTTTCACCCACTTCCGGCTTTCTCCCACTTCCGGCTTTCACCCACTTCCGGCTTTCACCCACTTCCGCCCCCACACCGGAAGTGCTTTAATAACAGCCAATCAAACACCATCACCACAACCCGGAAGCGCTTCCCCCCCCCCCCACCTCCCCTTCCGTTGTCCGCCATGACGCGGCACGGCAAGAACTGCACGGCCGGAGCCGTTTATACCTACCACGAGAAGCGGAAGGACACGGGTGGGTATTTAATGCCTGATAACGGGTGAGGGGGGAAGGATACGGTGTAGGTCGGGCTATAACGTGAGGCCTCCGGTTCCGGTTCCCCCACCCCGTTTACTTCCGGCCGGGCCTAAACATGAGGCCTCCGGTTTCCCCCCCCCCCCCACGCTTCCACTTCCGGTCGGGCCTAAACATGAGGCCTCAGGTTCCTCCCCCAACTTCCGGTCAGGCCTAAACGTGAGGCCTCCGGTTCCCCCCCCCCCCCCCCCCCCCCGTGTCCACTTCCGGTCGGGCCTGAACGTGAGGTCTCCTGTCCCCCCCCAACTTCCGGTCGGGCCTAAACGTGAGGCCTCCGGTTCCGGTTTCCCCCCCCCCACTTCCAGTCAGGTCTAAACGTGAGGCCTCCGGTTCCTCCCTCCACTTCCGGTCGGGCCTAAACGTGAGGCTTCCGTTCCCTCCCATTCACTTCCGGTCGGGCCTGACTGTGAGGCCTCCGGTTCCCCCCCATCTCCTTCCGGTCAAGCCTGAACGTGAGACCTCGGGTTTCCCCGTTCACTTCCGGTCGGGCCTGAACATGAGGCCTCCGGTTCCTCCCCCAACTTCCGGTCAGGCCTAAACGTGAGGCCTCCGGTTGGGCCTAAATCCCCCCCCTCATCCACTTCCGGTCAGGCCTAAACGTGAGGCCTCCGGTTCCTCCCCCCCCCCCCCATCCACTTCCGGTCGGGCCTAAACATGAGGCCTCCGGTTCCCCTCCACCACTTCCGGTTGGGCCTAAATCCCCCCCTCATCCACTTCCGGTCAAGCCTAAACGTGAGGCCTCCGGTTCCTCCCCCCCCCCCGTTCACTTCCGGTCGGGCATAAACGTGAGGCCTCCGGTTCCCCCCCCATCCACTTCCGGCCGGGCCTAAATGTGAGACCTCCGGTTCCGGTTCCCCCCCCCCCCCCCCATCCGCTTCCGGTCGGGCCTAAACGTGAGGCCTCCGGTTCCCCTCCACCACTTCCGGTTGGGCCTAAATCCCCCCCTCATCCACTTCCGGTCAGGCCTAAACGTGAGACCTCCGGTTCCGGTTCCCCCCCCCCCCATCCACTTCCGGTCAGGCCTAAACGTGAGGCCTCCGTTTCCGGTTCCCCCCTCATCCACTTCCAGTCAGGCCTAAACGTGAGGCCTCCGTTTCCGGTTCCCCCCTCATCCACTTCCGGTCAGGCCTAAACGTGAGGCCTCCGTTTCCGGTTCCCCCCTCATCCACTTCCGGTCAGGCCTAAACGTGAGGCCTCCGTTTCCGGTTCCCCCCCCATCCACTTCCGGTCGGGCCTAAACGTGAGGCCTCCGGTTCCCCACCACCACTTCCGGTTGGGCCTAAATTCCCCCTTCATCCACTTCCGGTCGGGCCTAAACGTGAGACCTCGGGTTCCCCCGTTCACTTCCGGTCGGGCCTAAATGTGAGACCTCCAGTTCCGGTTCCCCCCCCCCCCCCATCCACTTCCGGTCGGGCCTAAACATGAGGCCTCCGGTTCCCCACCACCACTTCCGGTTGGGCCTAAATCCCCCCCCTCATCCACTTCCGGTCAGGCCTAAACGTGAGGCCTCCGTTTCCGGTTCCCCCCTCATCCACTTCCGGTCAGGCCTAAACGTGAGGCCTCCGTTTCCGGTTCCCCCCTCATCCACTTCCGGTCAGGCCTA
>NW_028189110.1:0-42091 GCF_054131305.1 Coturnix japonica | reverse complement strand
GGGGTTGGGGGGCAGCTCTGCCCCATAGCGATATAATGGGGTTGGGGGGCAGCTCTGCCCCATAGGGATATAATGGGGTTGGTTGGGGGGCAGCTCTGCCCCATAGGGATATAATGGGGGGGGAGGGGGGCAGCTCTGCCCCATAGGGATATAATGGGGGGGGAGGGGGGCAGCTCTGCCCCATAGGGATATAATGGGGTTGGGGGGCAGCTCTGCCCCATAGGGATATAATGGGGTTGGGGGGCAGCTCTGCCCCATAGGGATATAATGGGGTGTGGTTGGGGGGCAGCTCTGCCCCATAGGGATATAATGGGGTTGGGGGGCAGCTCTGCCCCATAGCGATATAATGGGGTTGGGGGGCAGCTCTGCCCCATAGGGATATAATGGGGGGTTGGTTGGGGGGCAGCTCTGCCCCATAGCGATATAATGGGGGGTTGGTTGGGGGGCAGCTCTGCCCCATAGGGATATAATGGGGTTGGGGGGCAGCTCTGCCCCATAGCGATATAATGGGGTTGGGGGGCAGCTCTGCCCCATAGCGATATAATGGGGTTGGGGGGCAGCTCTGCCCCATAGGGATATAATGGGGTTGGGGGGCAGCTCTGCCCCATAGGGATATAATGGGGTTGGGGGGCAGCTCTGCCCCATAGGGATATAATGGGGTGTTGGTTGGGGGGCAGCTCTGCCCCATAGGGATATAATGGGGTTGGGGGGCAGCTCTGCCCTATAGCGATATAATGGGGGGTTGGTTGGGGGGCAGCTCTGCCCCATAGGGATATAATGGGGGGTTGGTTGGGGGGCAGCTCTGCCCTATAGCGATATAATGGGGGGTTGGTTGGGGGGCAGCTCTGCCCCATAGCGATATAATGGGGGGTTGGTTGGGGGGCAGCTCTGCCCTATAGGGATATAATGGGGTTGGGGGGCAGCTCTGCCCCATAGGGATATAATGGGGTTGGTTGGGGGGCAGCTCTGCCCCATAGGGATATAATGGGGGGTTGGTTGGGGGGCAGCTCTGCCCCATAGGGATATAATGGGGGGTTGGTTGGGGGGCAGCTCTGCCCCATAGCGATATAATGGGGGGTTGGTTGGGGAGCAGCTCTGCCCCATAGCGATATAATGGGGGGTTGGTTGGGGAGCAGCTCTGCCCCATAGGGATATAATGGGGGGTTGGTTGGGGGGCAGCTCTGCCCTATAGGGATATAATGGGGTTGGGGGGCAGCTCTGCCCCATAGGGATATAATGGGAGGTTGGTTGGGGGGCAGCTCTGCCCCATAGGGATATAATGGGGGGTTGGTTGGGGAGCAGCTCTGCCCCATAGGGATATAATGGGGGGGGAGGGGGGGGGGGAGCTCTGCCCCATAGCGATATAATGGGGTTGGGGGGCAGCTCTGCCCTATAGGGATATAATGGGGTGTTGGTTGGGGGGCATCTCTGCCCCATAGGGATATAATGGGGGGTTGGTTGGGGGGCAGCTCTGCCCCATAGGGATATAATGGGGTTGGTTGGGGGGCAGCTCTGCCCCATAGCGATATAATGGGGTTGGGGGGCAGCTCTGCCCCATAGGGATATAATGGGGGGTTGGTTGGGGGGCAGCTCTGCCCCATAGGGATATAATGGGGGGTTGGTTGGGGGGCAGCTCTGCCCCATAGGGATATAATGGGGGGTTGGTTGGGGGGCAGCTCTGCCCCATAGCGATATAATGGGGGGTTGGTTGGGGGGCAGCTCTGCCCCATAGGGATATAATGGGGTTGGGGGGCAGCTCTGCCCCATAGCAATATAATGGGGTTGGGGAGCAGCTCTGCCCCATAGGGATATAATGGGGTGTTGGTTGGGGGGCATCTCTGCCCCATAGCAATGGGGGGGGAGGGTTGGGACCCCCCCTATGGGGCTGTAGGGGATGCAAGGGGTGGTTGTGGGGTGCCCCACAGATCCCCAGCCCTTCCCCAGCCCCACAGATTCCCCCCAGCCCCATAGATCTCCTTCCCCCCCAGCCCCATAGATCCCCCCAGCCCCATAGATCCCCACCAGCCCCATAGATCCCCATATATTACCCTCCCAGCTCCATAGATCCCCCCCAGCCCCACAGATCCCCATCTCTCCCCATCCTTCCCCAGCCCCATAGATCCCCCCCAGCCCCACATATCCCCCCAGCCCCATAGATCCCTATCCATCCCCAGCCTCCCCAAGCCCTATAGATCCCCCCAGCCCCACATATCCCCCCAGCCCCATAGATCCCTATCCATCCCCAGCCTCCCCAAGCCCTATAGATCCCCCCCAGCCCCATAGCTCCCCCCCAGCCCCACATATCCCCCCAGCCCCATAGATCCCTATCCATCCCCAGCCTCCCCAAGCCCTATAGATCCCCCCCAGCCCCATAGCTCCCCCCCAGCCCCATAGATTCCCCCAGCCCCATAGATCCCTCCCCCAGCCCTATAGATCCCCAGCCCCACAGATCCCCCCCCAGCCCCATAGATCCCCCCCAGCCCCATAGATCCCCATAGATCCCCCCAGCCCCATAGATCCCCAGCCCCATAGCTCCCCCCCCCAGCCCCATAGATCCCCATAGCTCCCCCCCAGCCCCATAGCTCCCCCCCAGCCCCATAGATCCCCATAGCTCCCCCCCAGCCCCATAGATCCCCCTCACTTATAGAGCAGATGGACCCTGCTCCCGTCACATCCCCCCCGGCCCCAAAGATCCCCCCCAGCCCCACAGATCCCCCCCCAGCCCCACAGATCCCCCCCCAGCCCCATAGCCCCCCCCCAGCCCCATAGATCCCCCCAGCCCCATAGATCCCCCCCAGCCCCATAGATCCACCCCCAGCCCCATAGATCCCCATAGATCCCCCCAGCCCCATAGATCCCCCCCCAGCCCCATAGATTCCCTCCCAGCCCCATAGATCCCCATAGATCCCCATAGCCCCATAGCTCCCCCCCAGCCCCATAGATCCCCATAGCCCCCCCTCAGCCCCATAGATCCCCATAGCTCCCCCCCAGCCCCATAGATCCCCATAGATCCCCCCAGCCCCATAGCTCCCCCCCAGCCCCATAGATCCCCATAGCCCCCCCTCAGCCCCATAGATCCCCATAGCTCCCCCCCAGCCCCATAGATCCCCATAGATCCCCCCAGCCCCATAGATCCCCCCCAGCCCCATAGCTCCCCCCCAGCCCCATAGATCCCCATAGATCCCCCCAGCCCCATAGCTCCCCCCCAGCCCCATAGATCCCCATAGATCCCCCCAGCCCCATAGATCCCCCTCACTTATAGAGCAGATGGACCCTGCTCCCGTCGCATCCCCCCCAGCCCCATAGATCTCCATATATTCCTCCCCCCAGCCCCATAGATCCCCATAGCTGCCCCCCAGCCCCATAGATCCCCCCCAGCCCCATAGATCCCCATAGCTCCCCCCAAGCCCCATAGATCCCCCCCAGCCCCATAGACCCCCCCAGCCCCATAGATCCCCATAGCTCCCCCCCAGCCCCATAGATCCCCCCCCAGCCCCATAGATCCCCATAGATCCCCCCAGCCCCATAGATCCCCCCAGCCCCATAGATCCCCCTCACTTATAGAGCAGATGGACCCTGCTCCCGTCGCATCCCCCCCAGCCCCATAGATCCCCATATATTCCCCCCCCCAGCCCCATAGATCCCCATAGCTCCCCCCCAGCCCCATAGATCCCCATATATACCCCCCCAGCCCCATAGATCCCCCTCACTTATAGAGCAGATGGACCCTGCTCCCGTCGCATCCCCCCCTTCCCAACTTATCGGCCTGTTCAGCCACCAAACAACGAACCAGGGGGAGGCTGGGCTGATAAAAGGGGGCAGAGCCGTGGGGCGGGTTGTTGTTGTGGGGCTGGTTATGGGGCTGGTTATGGGGCTGGTTATGGGGCTGGTTATGGGGCTGGTTGTGGGGCTGGTTATGGGGCTGGTTATGGGGCTGGTTATGGGGCTGGTTGTGGGGCTGGTTATGGGGCTGGTTATGGGGCTGGCAGTGGTTGGGGTCGGCGCTGGACGAGCGGCGTCGGGAGCGGAGCTGGCGGTCGTGGAGCTGCTGGCGGAGCTCGGAGACGCGCTCCTGCTTCTGTAATGGGGGATAGATGGGGTTATAGGGGGGGATATGGGGTTATGGGGCCATATATGGGGTTAGGGGGGGGATATGGGGCCATATATGGGGTTAGGAGGGGATATGGGGGGATATGGGGGTCCTAGGGTGGGATATGGGGGGATATGGGGGGGATATAGGGGTCCTAGGGGGGGATATGGGGGGGAAAGGGGGGATATGGGGTCCTAGGGTGGATATGGGGGGTTATAGGGGGAATATGTGGGTCCTAGGGGGGGATATGGGGGGATATGGGGGGATATATGGGGTTAGGGGGGATTTGGGGGGTTATAGGGGGCATATGGGGGGGATATGGGGGGATATGGGGGTCCTAGGGGGGTATATGGGGGGATACGGGGCCATATATGGGGTTAGAGGAGGGTATGGGGGGATATGGGGGGGATATGGGGGTCCTAGGGGGGGATATGGGGGGATATGGGGGTTATAGGGGGGATATGGGGGTGTATGGGGGATATGGGGGGATATGGGGCCATATATGGGGTTAGGGGGGATATGGGGGGATATGGGGGGGATATGGGGCCATATATGGGGTTAGGGGGGGATATAGGGGGATATGGGGGGATATGGGGATCATAGAGGAGATATAGGGGGGATATGGGGGATATGGGGGTCATTGAGGGGGTATGGGGGGGATATGGGGGGATATGGGGCCATATATGTGGTCAGGGGGGGAGATATAGGGGATATAGGGGGGATTTGGGGGAATATGGGTGGGATATGGGGGGATATAGGGGGGATATGGGGGGATATGGGGGAGATATGGGGGGATATGGGGGTATATGGGGGGATATGGGGTGGAGCTGGCGGTCGTGGAGCTGCTGGCGGAGCTCGGAGACGCGCTCCTGCTTCTGGAATAGGGGATATATGGGGTTATATGGGGATATATAGGGTTATGGGGGGGATATGGGGGGATATGGGGCAATATATGGGGTTATGGGGGGGATATGGGGGTCCTAGGGGGGTATATGGGGGGATATGGGGGGATATGGGGGGTTATAGGGGGGATATGGGGCCATATATGGGGTTATAGGGGGATATGGGGGGGATATGGGGGTCCTAGGGGGGGATATAGGGAGATATGGGGGGGATATGGGGCCATATATGGGGTTAGGGGGGAGATAAAGGGGGATATGGGGGGTTATAGGGCCATATATGGGGTTAGGGGGCCATATATGGGGTTATGGGGCCATATATAGGGTTAGGGGGGAGATATGGAGGGATATGGGGGGGATATAGGGAGATATGGGGGGATATGGGGCCATATATGGGGTTAGGGGGGGATATGGGGGGATATGGGGCCATATATGGGGTTGGGGGGAGATATGGGGGGATATGGGGGGGATATAGGGAGATATGGGGGGGCACGGGGGTCGTAGGGGGGGATATGGGGGGGGTATGGGGGTATATGGGGGGATATGGGGGATATGGGGGGATATGGGGCCATATATGTGGTTAGGGGGGATATGGGGGGGTTTAGGGGGGATATAGGGGGTCCTATGGGGGGATATGGGGTCCTAGGGGGGATATGGGGGATTATAGGGGGAATATGGGGGGTCCTAGGGGGGATATGGGGGGATATAGGGGGATATGGGGGGAGATATAGGGGGATATGGGGGTCCTAGGGGGGGATATGGGGCCATATATGGGGTTAGGGGAGAGATATAGGGGATATGGGGCCATATATGGGGTTAGGGGGGGATATAGGGGGATATGGGGGGATATGGGGATCATAGAGGGGATATAGGGGGGATATGGGGGATATGGGGGTCATTGAGGGGGTATGGGGGGGATATGGGGGGATATGGGGCCATATATGTGGTCAGGGGGGGAGATATAGGGGATATAGGGGGGATTTGGGGGAATATGGGTGGGATATGGGGGGATATGGGGGGGATATGGGGGGATATGGGGGTATATGGGGGGATATGGGGGGGAGCTGGCGGTCGTGGAGCTGCTGGCGGAGCTCGGAGACGCGCTCCTGCTTCTGTAATGGGGGATATATGGGGTTATGGGGGGGATATGGGGCAATATATGGGGTTAGGGGGGAATATGGGGGGATATATGGAAGATATGGGAGGGATATGGGGGTATATGGGGCCATATATGGGGTTAGGGGGGGGATATGGGGGGATATGGGGGTCCTAGGGGGGGATATGGGGGGATATGGGGGTTATAGGGGGGATATAGGGGGGATATGGGGGTATATGGGGCAATATATGGGGTTAGGGGGGGATATGGGGGGATATGGGGGGATATGGGGAGATACAGGGGGTAGAGGGGGATATGGGGGGGAATGGGGGGAAATGGGGGGATATGGGGGGATATAGGGGGGATATGGGGGATTATAGGGGGAATATGGGGGTCTAGGGGGGGGATATGGGGGGATATGGGGGGATATATGGGGTTAGGGGGGATTTGGGGGGTTATAGGGGGGATATGGGGGGGATATGGGGGGATATGGGGGTCCTAGGATGGGATATGGGGGGATATGGGGGGATATGGGGGTCCTAGGGTGGGATATGGGGGGATATGGGGAGGATATGGGGGGATATGGGGGGATATGGGGGGGATATGGGGGTCCTAGGGTGGGATATGGGGGGATATAGGGGGGATATGGGGGTCCTAGGGTGGGATATGGGGGGATATGGGGGTCCTAGGGTGGGATATGGGGGGATATAGGGGGGATATGGGGGTCCTAGGGTGGGATATGGGGGGATATGGGGGTCCTAGGGTGGGATATGGGGGGATATAGGGGGGATATGGAGGTCCTAGGGTGGGATATGGGGGGGAAAGGGGGGATATGGGGGGGTTTGTTGGCCCTAGGGGGGGATATGGGGTGATATGGGGGGTGTATGGGGATATGGGGGGATATGGGGCCATATATGGGGCTAGGGGGGGATATGGGGGGGATAGGGGGGGATATGGGGGGTTATAGGGCAGATATGGGGGGGATATGGGGCCATATATGGGGTTAGGGGGGGATATGGGGGGGAGCTGGCGGTCGTGGAGCTGCTGGCGGAGCTCGGAGACGCGCTCCTGCTTCTGTAATAGGGGATAGATGGGGTTATGGGGGGGATATATAGGGGATATAGGGGGGATATGGGGCCATATATGGGGTTAGGGGGGGATATGGGGGGGATATGAGGTTATGGGGGGGATATGGGGGGATATGGGGCCATATATGGGGTTAGGGGGGAGATATAGGGGGATATGGGGGGTTATAGGGCAGATATGGGGGGGATATGGGGCCATATATGGGGTTAGGGGGGGATATAGGAGGATATAGGGGGGATATGGGGGGATATGGGGGGGATATGGGGGGATATAGGGCGGATATGGGGGTCCTAGGGGGGGATATGGGGGGATATGGGGGGAATATGGGGCCATATATGGGGTTTGGGGGGGATATAGGGGGGATATGGGGGAGATATGGGGGGATATGGGGGTCCTAGGGTGGGATATGGGGGGAGATGGGGAGATACAGGGGGTAGAGGGGGATATGGGGGGGTATGGGGGGGATATGGGGCCATATATGGGGTTTGGGGGGGATATAGGGGGGATATATATGGGGATATGGGGCAGAGCTGGCGGTCGTGGAGCTGCTGGCAGAGCTCGGAGACGCGCTCCTGCTTCTGTAATAGGGGATAGATGGGGTTATAGGGGCCATATATGGGGTTATGGGGGATATGGGGCCATATATGGGGTTAGGGGGGGGATATGGGGCCATATATGGGGTTAGGGGGGAGATATAGGTGGATATGGGGGGGATATAGGGGGTTATGGGGGGGATATGGGGGGATATGGGGGGGTATGGGGGATATGGGGGTTATAGGGGGGTTATAGGGGGGATATGGGGGTTATAGGGGGGTTATAGGGGGGATATGGGGGTATATGGGGCAATATATGGGGTTAGGGGGGGATATGGGGGGATATGGGGGGATATGGGGAGATACAGGGGGTAGAGGGGGATATGGGGGGGAATGGGGGGATATGGGGGGGTATGGGGTTATATGGGGGGATATGGGGGGGAGCTGGCGGTCGTGGAGCTGCTGGCGGAGCTCGGAGACGCGCTCCTGCTTCTGCAATGGGGGATAGATGGGGTTATGGGGGGGATATGGGGCAATATATGGGGTTAGGGGGGGATATAGGGGGATATGGGGGGGTATGGGGGGATATGGAAGGATATGGGGGTCCTAGGGGGGGATATGGGGGGATATGGGGGTTATAGGGGGATATGGGGCAATATATGGGGTTAGGGGGGATATGGGGGGTTATAGGGAGGATATGGGGGGTTATAGGGGGGATATGGGGGGGATATGGGGGGATATGGGGGGTTATAGGGGGGATATGGGGCCATATATGGGGTTATGGGGGGAATATGGGGGGATATGGGGGGGTATGGGGAGATTTGGGGGTCATAGAGGGGATATAGGGGGGATATGGGGGGGATATAGGGGGTCCTAAGGGGGTATATGGGGGGATATGGGGCCATATATGGGGTTAGGGGGGGATATGGGGGGATATAGGGGGGATATAGGGGGTCCTAAGGGGGTATATAGGGAGATATGGGGCCATATATGGGGTTATGGGGGATATGGGGGGATATAAAGGGGATATGGGGCCATATATGGAGTTAGGGGAGGGTATGGGGGGATATGGGGGGGATATGAGGGTCCTAGGGGGGGATATGGGGCTATATGGGGGGATATGGGGGTTCTAGGGGGATATGGTGGGATATGGGGCCATATATGGGGTTAGGGGGGATATGGGGGGATATGGGGCCATATATGGGGGATATGGGGGGATATGGGGGGAGATATAGGGGGATATGGGGGCCCTAGGGGGGGATATGGGGGGATATGGGGGGATATGTGGGGATATGGGGTGATATGGGAGGTATATGGGGTGATATGGGGGGATATGGGGGGAGATATAGGGGGATATGGGGGTCCTAGGGGGGGATATGGGGGGATATGGGGGGATATGGGGGTTATAGGGGGGATATGGGGGGATATGGGGCCATATATGAGGTTAGGGGAGAGATATAGGGGATATGGGGCCATATATGGGGTTATGGGGGGGATATAGGGGATATAGGGGATATGGGGGGATATATAGGGGATATGGGGGATATATGGGGGTTGTAGGGGGGGATATGGGGGGATATGGGGGTTATAGGGGGGTTATAGGGGGGATATGGGGGGAGATATAGGGGGGATATGGGGGTCCTAGGGGGGTATATGGGGATATAGGGGGGATATGGGAGGTATATGGGGGGATATGGGGTTATATGGGGGGATATGGGGGGGAGCTGGCGGTCGTGGAGCTGCTGGCGGAGCTTGGAGACGCGCTCCTGCTTCTGCAATGGGGGATAGATGGGGTTATATGGGGCCATATATGGGGTTAGGGGGGGATATGGGGGGTTATAGGGGGATATAGGGGGTTATAGGGGGGATATGGGGCCATATATGGGGTTATGGGGGATATGGGGGGATATAAAGGGGATATGGGGCCATATATGGGGTTAGGGGAGGGTATGGGGGGATATGGGGGGGATATGAGGGTCCTAGGGGGGGATATGGGGCTATATGGGGGGATATGGGGGTTCTAGGGGGATATGGGGGGATATGGGGCCATATATGGGGTTAGGGGGGATATGGGGGGATATGGGGCCATATATGGGGGATATGGGGGGAGATATAGGGGGATATGGGGGTCCTAGGGGGGGATATGGGGGGATATGGGGGTTATAGGGGGGATATGGGGGGGAAGCTGCTGGCGGAGCTAGGAAACGTGCTCCTGCTTCTGTAATGGGGGATATATGGGGTTATAGGGGATATATATGGGGTTATGGGGGATATATATGGGGTTAGGGGGGATATGGGGCCATATATGGGGTTAGGGGGGATATGGGGGGATATGGGGGTCCTAGGGGGGGCTATGGTGGGATATGGGGGGATATAGGAGGGATGTGGGGGTATATGGCAGATATGGGGGGATATGGGGCCATATATGGGGTTAGGGGGGGATATGGGGGGATTTGGGGGTCATAGGGGGGGTATATGGGGGGATAGGAGAGGTTATAGGGGGGGTATGGGGTGCTATGGGTCACTGTGTATGTCTATGGGGGTCTATGGGGTCTATATGTTCCTATGTGTTGCTATGGGGCAGCTCTATGGGGCCTCTATGTTCCTATGGGGTCTCTATGTTCCTATGGGGTGCTATGGGGTGCTATGGGGCAGCTCTATGGGGCCTATATGTTCCTATGGGGTGCTATGGGGCAGGTCTATGGGGTCTATATGTTCCTATGGGGTCTATATGTTCCTATGGGGTGCTATGGGGTGTTGCTATGTGTTGCTATGGGGTGCTATGGGGCAGCTCTATGGGGCCTATATGTTCCTATGGGGTGCTATGGGTCACTGTGTGTGTCTATGGGGCAGGTCTATGGGGCCTATATGTTCCTATGGGGCCTATATGTTCCTATGGGGTCTTTATGTTCCTATGGGGTGCTATGGGTCACTGTGTGTGTCTATGGGGGTCTATGGGGCCTATATGTACCTATGGGGTCTATGTGTGTCTATGTGTTGCTATGGGGCAGGTCTATGGGGTCTCTATGTTCCTATGGGGCCTGTATGTTCCTATGGGGCCTGTATGTTCCTATGGGTCACCTCTGTGATGATCTGCTCCAGTGGTCTATGTGTATCTATGGGGTCTCTATGTTCCTATGGGGTGCTATGGGGTGCTATGGGGTGCTATGGGGTGTTCCTATGGGGCGCTATGGGGTGCTATGGGGCAGCTCTATGGGTCCTATACGTTTCTATGGGTCACCTCTGCTATGATCCTCTCCAGTTCCCTGTTCTCCTTCTCGAGCAGCCGCGATTTCTCCTCGTCGTTGTTGGTGGAGGATCCGGGTCGAGGCGCCTCCGGCTGCTCCGACTGCCACTCACCGCGGGTGATCAGACGGCGCATCTATGGGGAGATGTGGGGCACAATGAGGGCCTACTAACCCCATTGAGGGCCTACAGGCCCCATGGATAACCTACAGGCTCCATTGAGGGCCTACAGGCCCCATAGGTAACCTACAGGCCCCACTGAGGGCCTATGGGCCCACTGAGGGGCTATGGGGCACACTGAGGGGCTATGGGGCACTGCCACTCACCGCGAGTGATCAGACGGCGCATCTATGGGGAGATGTGGGGCACACTGAGCGGCTATGGGGCACACTGAGGGCCTATTAGACCCCACTGAGGGCCTACTAACCCCATTGAGGGCCTACAGGCCCAATGGATAACCTACAGGCCCCATTGAGGGCCTACAAACCCCACTGAGGGCCTACAAACCCCACTGAGGGCCTACAAACCCCACTGAGGGCCTACAAACCCCATTGAGGGCCTACAAACCCCATTGAGGGCCTACTAACCCCATTGAGGGCCTACGAACCCCATTGAGGGCCTACTAAACCCATTGAGGGCCTACAAACCCCACTGAGGGCCTACAAACCCCATTGAGGGCCTACAAACCCCACTGAGGGCCTACTAACCCCATTGAGGGCCTACTAACCCCATTGAGGGCCTACTAACCCCATTGAGGGCCTACAAACCCCACTGAGGGCCTACAAACCCCATTGAGGGCCTACTAACCCCATTGAGGGCCTACAGGCCCCATGGATAACCTACAGGCCCCATTGAGGGCCTACAGGCCCCATGGATAACCTACAGGCCCCATTGAAGGCCTACAGGCCCCATAGGTAACCTACAGGCCCATAGGTAACCTACAGGCCCCATAGGTAACCTACAGGCCCCATGGATAACCTACAGGCCCCATTGAGGGCCTACAGGCCCCAGGGGTAACCTACAGGCCCCATTGAGGGCCTACAGGCCCCATGGATAACCTACAGGCCCCATAGGTAACCTACAGGCCCCACGGATAACCTACAGGCCCCATTGAGGGCCTACAGGCCCCATGGATAACCTACAGGCCCCATTGAGGGCCTACAGGCCCAATGGATAACCTACAAGCCCCATTGAGGGCCTACAGGCCCCATGGGTAACCTACAGGCCCCATTGAAGGCCTACAGGCCCCATGGATAACCTACAGGCCCCATGGGTAACCTACAGGCCCCATTGAGGGCCTACAGGCCCCATGGATAACCTACAGGCCCCATTGAAGGCCTACAGGCCCCATAGGTAACCTACAGGCCCCATAGGTAACCTACAGGCCCCATTGATGGCCTACTGGATCTATGGATGGCCTACTAACCCCATTGAGGGCCTATAGATGCCATTGAAGGCCTACAGGACCCATTGAGGGCCTACAAACCCCATTGAGGGCCTAAAGGATCCTACAGGACCCATTGAGGGTCTATGGGCCCCATGGATGGCTTACAGGATCCTACGGGACCCATTGAGGGTCTATGGGCCCCACTGAGGACCTACGGGACCCACTGAGGGCCTATATAACCAACTTAGGGACTATGGGACCCATTGAGGGGCTATGGGACCCATTGAGGGCCTACAGGCCACTGCCACTCACCGCGAGTGATCAGACGGCACATCTATGGGGAGATGGGGGGCACACTGAGCGGCCATGGGGCACATTGAGGGGCTATGGGGCACATTGAGGGGCTATGGGGCACAATGAGGGGCTATGGGGCACATTGAGGGGCTATGGGGCACACTGAGCGGCTATGGGGCACTGCCACTCACCGCGAGTGATCAGACGGCGCATCTATGGGGAGATGGGGGGCACATTGAGCCGCTATGGGGCCCATTGAGGGGCTATGGGGCACTGCCACTCACCGCGGGTGATCAGACGGCGCATCTATGGGGAGATGTGGGGCACACTGAGGGGCTATGGGGCACATTGAGGGGCTATGGGGCACACTGAGTGGCTATGGGGCACTGCCACTCACCGCGAGTGATCAGACGGCGCATCTATGGGGAGATGGGGGGCACATTGAGGGGCTATGGGGCACATTGAGGGGCTATGGGGCACATTGAGGGCCTATGGGGCCCATTGAGGGGCTATGGGGCACACTGAGCGGCTATGGGGCACTGCCACTCACCGCGGGTGATCAGACGGCGCATCTATGGGGAGATGGGGGGCACACTGAGCGGCTGTGGGGCACACTGAGGGGCTATGGGGCACATTGAGGGGCTATGGGGCACACTGAGGGGCTATGGGGCACACTGAGGGGCTATGGGGCACATTGAGGGGCTATGGGGCACACTGAGCGGCTATGGGGCACATTGAGGGGCTATGGGACCCACTGAGGGGCTATGGGGCACATTGAGGGGCTATGGGGCCCACTGAGGGCCTACAGGAACCATTGAAGGCCTATGGACCCCATTGAAGGCCTATAAACCCCATTGAAGGCCTATGGACCCCATTGAAGGCCTACAAAACCAACTTAGGGCCTGTGGACCCCACTGAGGGCCTACAGGACCCACTGAGGCCCTACAGGACCCATTGAGGGCCTACTAACCCCATTGAGGGCCTACAGGACCCATTGAGGGGCTATGGGGCACATTGAGCGGCTATGGGGCACATTGAGGGGCTATGGGGCCCATTGAGGGGCTATGGGGCCCATTGAGGGCCTACAGGCCACTGCCACTCACCGCGAGTGATCAGACGGCGCATCTATGGGGAGATGGGGGGCACACTGAGCGGCTGTGGGGCCCATGGATAACCTACAGGCCCCACTGATGGCCTATGGGACCCATGGATGGCCTACAGGCCCCACTGAGGGCCTATGGGATCCATTGATGGCCTACAGGCCCCACGGATAACCTACAGGCCCCATTGAGGGCCTACAGCCCTATAGATGGCCTACATGACCCACTGAAGGCCTATAGACCCCACTGAGGGCCTATGGACCCCACTGAGGGCCTACTAACCCCATTGAGGGCCTACTAACCCCACTGAGGGCCTACAAACCCCATTGAGGGCCTACTAACCCCACTGAGGGCCTACAAACCCCACTGAGGGCCTACAAACCCCATTGAGGGCCTACTAACCCCATTGAGGGCCTACAGACCCCATCGAGGCCCTACAGACCCCATTGAGGGCCTACTAACCCCATTGAGGGCCTACAAACCCCACTGAGGGCCTACAGGCCCCATGGATGGCCTACAGCCCTATAGATGGCCTACATGACCCACTGAAGGCCTACAGACCCCATTGAGGGCCTACAAACCCCACTGAGGGCCTACTAACCCCATTGAGGGCCTACAAACCCCATTGAGGGCCTACAAACCCCATTGAGGGCCTACTAACCCCATTGAGGGCCTACAGACCCAATTGAGGGCCTACAAACCCCATTGAGGGCCTACAAACCCCATTGAGGGCCTACAAACCCCATTGAGGGCCTACTAACCCCATTGAGGGCCTACAAACCCCACTGAGGGCCTACAAACCCCATTGAGGGCCTACAAACCCCACTGAGGGCCTACAGACCCCATTGAGGGCCTACAAACCCCATTGAGGGCCTACAAACCCCACTGAAGGCCTACAAACCCCATTGAGGGCCTACAAACCCCATTGAGGGCCTACAAACCCCACTGAGGGCCTACAAACCCCATTGAGGGCCTACTAACCCCACTGAGGGCCTACAGGCCCCATGGATGGCCTACAGCCCTATAGATGGCCTACATGACCCACTGAAGGCCTACAGACCCCATTGAGGGCCTATGGACCCCAATGAGGGCCTACTAACCCCATTGAGGGCCTACAAACCCCATTGAGGGCCTACAAACCCCATTGAGGGCCTACTAACCCCATTGAGGGCCTATGGAACCCACTGAAGGCCTACAAACCCCATTGAGGGCCTACAAACCCCATTGAGGGCCTATAGACCCCATTGAAGGCCTATGGAACCCACAGAAGGCCTACATAACCAACTTAGGGCCTACAGGATCCATTGATGGCCTACAGGACCATTGGGGGCCTACAGGACCCACTGAGGGCCTATGGGACCCACTGAGGCCCTACAGGACCCACTGAGGGGCTACGGGGTCCACTGAGGGCCTACAGGACCCATTGAGGGCCTATGGGACCCACTGAGGGCCTACTAACCCCATTGAGGCCCTACAGGACCCATTGAGGGCCTATGGGGCCCACTGAGGGGCTATGGGGCACACTGAGGGGCTATGGGGCACACTGAGCGGCTATGGGGCACACTGAGGGGCTATGGGACCCATTGAGGGGCTATGGGACCCATTGAGGGCCTACAGGCCACTGCCACTCACCGCGAGTGATCAGACGGCGCATCTATGGGGAGATGGGGGGCACACTGAGCGGCTATGGGGCACACTGAGGGCCTATAGACCCCACTGAGGGCCTACTAACCCCACTGAGGGCCTACTAACCCCACTGAGGCCCTACAGGCCACTGCCACTCACTGCGAGTGATCAGACGGCGCATCTGTGGGGAGATGTGGGGCGTGGAAACCATATATGGGGCTATGGGACCCATGGATAACCTACAGGCCCCATTGATGGCCTACTAACCCCATTGAGGGCCTACTAACCCCATTGAGGGCCTACAGGCCCCATGGATAACCTACAGGCCCCATTGATGGCCTATGGGACCCATGGATAACCTACAGGCCCCATTGAGGGCCTACAGGCCCCATGGATAACCTACAGGCCCCATTGAGGGCCTACAGACCCCATGGACAACCTACAGGCCCCATTGAGGGCCTACAGGCCCCATTGATGGTCTATAGCCCTATGGATGACCTACAGGACTCACTGATGGTCTACAGGCCCCATGGATGGCCTACATGACCCACTGAAGGCCTATAGACCCCACTGAGGGCCTATGGGACCCACTGAGGCCCTACAGGACCCACTGAGGGGCTACGGGGCCCACTGAGGGCCTACAGGAACCATTGAAGGCCTATGGACCCCATTGAAGGCCTATGGACCCCATTGAAGGCCTATGGGACCCACTGAGGGCCTACAGGACCCATTGAGGGCCTACATGAGCTACTGAGGGCCTGTGGGACGCATTGAGGGCCTATGGGACCCACCGAGGCCCTACAGGACCCACTGAGGCCCTACAGGACCCATTGAGGGGCTATGGGACCCATTGAGGGGCTATGAAGCCCATTGAGGGGCTATGGGGCCCATTGAGGGGCTATGGGGCCCATTGAGGCCCTACAGGCCACTGCCACTCACCGCGAGTGATCAGACGGCGCATCTATGGGGAGATGTGGGGCACACTGAGCGGCTATGGGGCACATTGAGGGGCTATGGGGCACATTGAGGGGCTATGGGGCACACTGAGGGGCTATGGGGCACATTGAGGGCCTATGGGGCACATTGAGGGGCTATGGGGCACATTGAGGGCCTATGGGGCACATTGAGGGGCTATGGGGCACATTGAGGGTCTATGGGGCACACTGAGGGCCTACAGGAACCATTGAAGGCCTATGGACCCCATTGAAGGCCTATAAACCCCATTGAAGGCCTATGGACCCCATTGAAGGCCTACAAAACCAACTTAGGGCCTGTGGACCCCACTGAGGGCCTACAGGCCCCACTGAGGCCCTACAGGACCCATTGAGGGCCTACAGGACCCACTGAGGCCCTACAAGACCCATTGAGGGCCTACAGGACCCACTGAAGGCCTACAGGACCCATTGAGGGTCTATGGGGCACATTGAGGGGCTATGGGGCACTGCCACTCACCGCGAGTGATCAGACGCCGCATCTATGGGGAGATGGGGGGCACACTGAGCGGCTGTGGGGCCCATGGATAACCTACAGGCCCCATTTATGGCCTATGGGACCCATGGATGGCCTACAGGCCCCACTGAGGGCCTATGGGATCCATTGATGGCCTACAGGCCCCACGGATAACCTACAGGCCCCATTGAGGGCCTACAGGCCCCATGGATAACCTACAGGCCCCATTGAGGGCCTACAGCCCTATAGATGGCCTACATGACCCACTGAAGGCCTATAGACCCCACTGAGGGCCTATGGACCCCACTGAGGGCCTATAGACCTCATTGAGGGCCTACAAACCCCATTGAGGGCCTACAAACCCCATTGAGGGCCTATAGACCTCATTGAGGGCCTACTAACCCCACTGAGGGCCTACAAACCCCATTGAGGGCCTACAAACCCCACTGAGGGCCTACAAACCCCATTGAGGGCCTACTAACCCCATTGAGGGCCTACAAACCCCATTGAGGGCCTACAAACCCCATTGAGGACCTACAAACCCCATTGAGGGCCTACTAACCCCATTGAGGGCCTACAAACCCCATTGAGGGCCTACGAACCCCACTGAGGGCCTACAAACCCCATTGAGGGCCTATAGACCCCATTGAGGGCCTACAAACCCCATTGAGGGCCTACTAACCCCACTGAGGGCCTACTAACCCCATTGAGGGCCTACAAACCCCACTGAGGGCCTACAAACCCCACTGAGGGCCTACAAACCCCACTGAGAGCCTACAAACCCCATTGAGGGCCTACAAACCCCACTGAGGGCCTACAAACCCCATTGAGGGCCTACTAACCCCACTGAGGGCCTACAAACCCCACTGAGGGCCTACAAACCCCATTGAGGGCCTACAAACCCCACTGAGGGCCTACTAACCCCATTGAGGGCCTACAAACCCCATTGAGGGCCTACAAACCCCACTGAGGGCCTACTAACCCCATTGAGGGCCTACAAACCCCATTGAGGGCCTACAAACCCCACTGAGGGCCTACTAACCCCATTGAGGGCCTACAAACCCCATTGAGGGCCTACAAACCCCACTGAGGGCCTACTAACCCCATTGAAGGCCTATTAACCCCATTGAGGGCCTACTAAACCCATTGAGGGCCTACAAACCCCATTGAGGGCCTACTAACCCCACTGAGGGCCTACAAACCCCATTGAGGGCCTACAGACCCCATTGAGGCCCTACAGACCTCATTGAGGGCCTACTAACCCCACTGAGGGCCTACAAACCCCAATGAGGGCCTACAGACCCCATTGAGGGCCTACAAACCCCATTGAGGGCCTACAAACCCCATTGAGGGCCTACAGGCCCCATGGATGGCCTACAGCCCTATAGATGGCCTACATGACCCACTGAAGGCCTACAGACCCCATTGAGGGCCTATGGAACCCACTGAAGGCCTACATAACCAACTTAGGGCCTACAGGATCCATTGATGGCCTACAGGACCCACTGAGGGCCTATGGACCCCACTGAGGCCCTACAGGACCCATTGAAGGCCTATGGGACCCATTGAGGGCCTACATAACCAACTTAGGGCCTATGGACCCACTGAGGGCCCACAGGACCCACTGAAGGCCCATGGACCCCACTGAGGGCCTACGGGACCCATTGAGGGCCTATGGGACCCACTGAGGGTCTACAGGACCCATTGAAGGCCTATGGGACCCATTGAGGGCCTACATAACCAACTTAGGGCCTATGGACCCACTGAGGGCCTACAGGACCCACTGAAGGCCCATGGACCCCACTGAGGGCCTATGGGACCCACTGAGGGTCTATGGGACCCACTGAGGGCCTAGAGGAACCATTGAAGGCCTATGGACCCCATTGAAGGCCTATGGGACCCACTGAGCGCCTACAGGGCCCATAACCCTCCCAGACCCCATAACCCACCCCCCCGACCCCATAACCACCCCCTGGCCCCATAACCACCCCCCTGACCCCATAACCCTCCCAGACCCCATAACCACCCCCGACCCCATAAACACCCCGTGGCCCCATAACCCACCCCTCTGACCCCATAACCCCCCCCCGACCCCATAACCCACCCCCCCTACCCCATAACCCTCCCAGACCCCATAACCCACCCCCAGACCCCATAACCCTCCCAGACCCTATAACCCCCCCCCCTGACCCCATAACCCTCCCAGACCCCATAACCCCCCCCCCACTGACCCCATAACCCTCCCAGACCCCATAACCCCCCCCCACTGACCCCATAACCCTCCCAGACCCCATAGCCCACCCCCCCGACCCCATAACCCTCCCAGACCCCATAACCCACCCCCCTGACCCCATAACCAACCCCCTTGACCCCATAACCCTCCCAGACCCCATAACCCACCCCCCCGACCCCATAAACACCCCGTGGCCCCATAACCCACCCCTCCGACCCCATAACCCTCCCAGACCCCATAACCCCCCCCCCACTGACCCCATAACCCTCCCAGACCCCATAACCCACCCCCCCGACCCCATAACCCTCCCAGACCCCATAACCCACCCCCCGAACCCATAACCCACCCCCCCGACCCCACAACCCCCCCCCCCCGACCCCATAACCCTCCCAGACCCCATAACCCCCCCCCCACTGACCCCATAACCCTCCCAGACCCCATAACCCACCCCCCCAACCCCATAACCACCCCCTGGCCCCATAACCCTCCCAGACCCCATAACCCACCCCCCGAACCCATAACCCACCCCCCTGACCCCATAACCCTCCCAGACCCCATAACCCCCCCCCACTGACCCCATAACCCTCCCAGACCCCATAACCCACCCCCCTGACCCCATAACCCACCCCCCCGACCCCATAACCCTCCCAGACCCCATAACCACCCCTGACCCCATAACCCTCCCAGACCCCATAACCCACCCCTCCGACCCCATAACCCACCCCCCTGACCCCATAACCACCCCCTGGCCCCACAACCCCCCCCCCCACGACCCCATAACCCTCCCAGACCCCATAACCCCCCCCCCACTGACCCCATAACCCTCCCAGACCCCATAAACCACCCCCTTGACCCCATAACCACCCCCCGATCCCATAACCCTCCCAGACCCCATAGCCCACCCCCCCGACCCCATAACCCTCCCAGACCCCATAACCCACCCCCCTGACCCCATAACCCACCCCCCTGACCCCATAACCCTCCCAGACCCCATAACCCACCCCCTTGACCCCATAACCCTCCCAGACCCCATAGCCCACCCCCCCGACCCCATAACCCTCCCAGACCCCATAACCCACCCCCCTGACCCCATAACCAACCCCCTTGACCCCATAACCCTCCCAGACCCCATAACCCACCCCCCTGACCCCATAACCAACCCCCTTGACCCCATAACCCTCCCAGACCCCATAACCCACCCCCCCGACCTCATAAACACCCCGTGGCCCCATAACCCACCCCTCCGACCCCATAACCCACCCCCCTGACCCCATAACCCTCCCAGACCCCATAACCCACCCCCCTGACCCCATAACCACCCCCTGGCCCCATAACCCCATAACCCACCCCCCTGACCCCATAACCACCCCCTGGCCCCATAACCCCATAACCCACCCCCCTGGCCCCATAACCCACCCCCCTGACCCCATAACCACCCCCTGGCCCCACAACCCCCCCCCCCCGACCCCATAACCACCCCCTGGCCCCATAACCACCCCCTGGCCCCATAACCCCATAACCACCCCCTGACCCCATAACCCTCCCAGACCCCATAACCCACCCCCCTGACCCCATAACCCACCCCCCCGACCCCATAACCCTCCCAGACTCCATAACCCACCCCCCCGACCCCATAACCACCCCCTGGCCCCACACCCCCCCCCCCCCCCAACCCCATAACCCTCCCAGACCCCATAACCCACCCCCCCGACCCCATAACCACCCCCCCGGCCCCACAACCCCCCCCCCCGACCCCATAACCCTCCCAGACCCCATAACCCACCCCCCTGGCCCCATAACCCTCCCAGACCCCATAACCCACCCCCCTGACCCCATAACCCTCCCAGACCCCATAACCCACCCAGGCCCCATAACCCACCCCCCCGACCCCATAACCACCCCCTGGCCCCACAACCCCCCCCCATCTGCCCCACAACCTTGGGCACAAACAGCACCACCAGGGTGATGTAGGACGAGAAGACGACGGCCAGCGCCGCGAAGGCAAACGAGGCGTCCTGCTGGCTGCCAAGGATCATGGTCACCGGGGCCGTGATCAGACACAGCACCTATGGGGCAGGATATGGGGAGATATGGGGGTCTATGGGGTGGATATGGGGAGATATGGGGTGGATATGGGGTCTATGGGGGTCTATGGGGGTCTATGAGGGGAGGCGTCCTGCTGGCTGCCAAGGATCATGGTCACCGGGGCCGTGATCAGACACAGCACCTATGGGGCAGGATATGGGGAGATATGGGGGTCTATGGGGTGGATATGGGGGTCTATGGGGTGGATATGGGGTCTATGGGGGTCTATGGGGGTCTATGGGGGGAGGCGTCCTGCTGGCTGCCAAGGATCATGGTCACCGGGGCCGTGATCAGACACAGCACCTATGGGGAGATATAGGGAGATACGGGGTGGATATGGGGGTCTATGGGGGTCTATGGGGTGGGTATGGGGGTCTATGGGGGGGATATGGGGGTCTATGGGGTGAATATGGGGGTCTATGGTGGTCTATGGGGGGGATATGGGGGTCTATGGGGGTCTATGGTGGTCTATGGGGGGGGTATGGGGGTCTATGGGGGTCTATGGGGGTCTATGGGTTGGATATGGGGCTCTATGGGGGTCTATGGGGGTCTATGGGGGGGATATGGGGCTCTATGGGGGTCTATGGGGGTCTATGGGGGGAGGCGTCCTGCTGGCTGCCAAGGATCATGGTCACCGGGGCCGTGATCAGACACAGCACCTATGGGGAGATATAGGGCTCTATGGGGTGGATATGGGGTCTATGGGGTGGATATGGGGGTCTATATGGGGGATATGGGGTGGATATGGGGGTCTATGGGGTGGATATGGGGGTCTATGGGGTGGATATGGGGTCTATGGGGTGGATATGGGGGTCTATATGGGGGATATGGGGGGGATATGGGGGTCTATGGGGTGGATATGGGGTGGATATGGGGTCTATGGGGTGGATATGGGGTCTATGGGGGGTCTATTGGGTGGATATGGGGGTCTATGGGGTGGATACGGGGGTCTATGGGGGTCTATGGGGGTCTATGGGGGGAGGCGTCCTGCTGGCTGCCAAGGATCATGGTCACCGGGGCCGTGATCAGACACAGCACCTATGGGGAGATATAGGGAGATATGGGGTGGATATGGGGTCTATGGGGTGGATATGGGGCTCTATGGGGGTCTATGGGGGTCTATGGGGGTCTATGGGGGTCTATGGGGGGAGGCGTCCTGCTGGCTGCCAAGGATCATGGTCACTGGGGCCGTGATCAGACACAGCACCTATGGGGAGATATAGGGCTCTATGGGGTGGATATGGGGTCTATGGGGGGGATATGGGGGTCTATGGGGTGGATATGGGGCTCTATGGGGGTCTATGGGGGTCTATAGGGGTCTATAGGGGTCTATGGGGGTCTATGGGGGGAGGCGTCCTGCTGGCTGCCAAGGATCATGGTCACCGGGGCCGTGATCAGACACAGCACCTATGGGGCAGGATATGGGGAGATATGGGGGTCTATGGGGGTCTATGGGGGTCTATGGGGTGGATATAGAGGTCTATGGGGTGGATATGGGGGGATATGGGGGTCTATGGGGGTCTATGGGGTGGATATGGGGGGATATGGGGGTCTATGGAGTGGATATGGGGGTCTATGGGGGTCTATGGGGGTCTATGGGGTGGATATGGGGTCTATGGGGGTCTATGGGGGTCTATGGGGGGAGGCGTCCTGCTGGCTGCCAAGGATCATGGTCACCGGGGCCGTGATCAGACACAGCACCTATGGGGAGATATGGGGAGATATGGGGTGGATATGGGGTCTATGGGGTGGATATGGGGGTCTATGGGGTGGATACGGGGGTCTATAGGGGTCTATGGGGTGGATATGGGGGTCTATGGGGGGCTATGGGGGGGATATGGGAGTCTATGGGGGGCTATGGGGTGGATATGGGGTGGATATGGGGGTCTATGGGGGGCTATGGGGGGGATATGGGAGTCTATGGGGGGCTATGGGGTGGATATGGGGTGGATATGGGGGGATATGGGGTGGATATGGGGGAGATATGGGGGTCTATGGGGGAGATATGGGGGGATATGAGGTGGATATGGGGGTCTATGGGGGGATATGGGGGTCTATGGGGGTCTATGGGGTGGATATAGGGGTCTATGGGGGGTCTATGGGGGTCTATGGGGTGGGTATCAGGGAGATATGGGGGTCTATGGGGTGGATATGGGGGTCTATGGGGGTCTATGGGATAGATATGGGGGTCTCTGGGGGGGATATGGGGGTCTATGGGGTGGATATGGGGGAGATATGGGGGTCTATGGGGGACTATGGGGGTCTATGGGGTGAGTATGGGGGTCTATGTGGTGGATATGGGGTCTATGGGGGTCTATGGGGGGGATATGGGGGTCTATGGGGGTCTATGGGGTCTATGGGGTGGATATGGGGGTCTATGGGGGTCTATGGGATAGATATGGGGGTCTCTGGGGGGGATATGGGGGTCTATGGGGGTCTATGGGGGTCTATGGGGTGGATATGGGGCTCTATGGAGGTCTATGGGGGTCTATGGGGGGGATATGGGGGTCTATGGGGGTCTATGGGGTGGATATGGGGCTCTATGGGGCTCTATGGGGGTCTATGGGGTGGATATGGGGGTCTATGGGGGTCTATGGGGTGGATATGGGGGTCTATGGGGGTCTATGGGGGTCTATGGGGGTCTATGGGGGGAGGTGTCCTGCTGGCTGCCAAGGATCATGGTCACCGGGGCCGTGATCAGACACAGCACCTATGGGGAGATATAGGGTGGGTATGGGGGTCTATGGGGTGGATATGGGGTCTATGGGGTGGATATGGGGCTCTATGGGGGTCTATGGGGGTCTATGGGGGTCTACGGGGGTCTATGGGGGGAGGCGTCCTGCTGGCTGCCAAGGATCATGGTCACTGGGGCCGTGATCAGACACAGCACCTATGGGGAGATATAGGGTGGGTATGGGGGTCTATGGGGTGGATATGGGGGTCTATGGGGTGGATATGGGGTCTATGGGGGTCTATGGGGGTCTATGGGGGGAGGCGTCCTGCTGGCTGCCAAGGATCATGGTCACCGGGGCCGTGATCAGACACAGCACCTATGGGGAGATATGGGGAGATATGGGGTGGATATGGGGGTCTATGGGGTGGATATGGGGGTCTATGGGGTGGATACGGGGGTCTATGGGGGGGATATGGGGATCTATGGGGGGGATATGGGGGTCTATGGGGTGGATATGGGGTCTATGGGGTGGATATGGGGTCTATGGGGGGTCTATTGGGTGGATATGGGGGTCTATGGGGTGGATACGGGGGTCTATGGGGGTCTATGGGGGTCTATGGGGGGAGGCGTCCTGCTGGCTGCCAAGGATCATGGTCACCGGGGCCGTGATCAGACACAGCACCTATGGGGAGATATAGGGAGATACGGGGTGGATATGGGGGTCTATGGGGGTCTATGGGGTGGGTATGGGGGTCTATGGGGGGGATATGGGGGTCTATGGGGTGAATATGGGGGTCTATGGTGGTCTATGGGGGGGATATGGGGGTCTATGGGGGTCTATGGTGGTCTATGGGGGGGGTATGGGGGTCTATGGGGGTCTATGGGGGTCTATGGGTTGGATATGGGGCTCTATGGGGGTCTATGGGGGTCTATGGGGGGGATATGGGGCTCTATGGGGGTCTATGGGGGTCTATGGGGGGAGGCGTCCTGCTGGCTGCCAAGGATCATGGTCACCGGGGCCGTGATCAGACACAGCACCTATGGGGAGATATAGGGCTCTATGGGGTGGATATGGGGTCTATGGGGTGGATATGGGGGTCTATATGGGGGATATGGGGTGGATATGGGGGTCTATGGGGTGGATATGGGGGTCTATGGGGTGGATATGGGGTCTATGGGGTGGATATGGGGGTCTATATGGGGGATATGGGGGGGATATGGGGGTCTATGGGGTGGATATGGGGTGGATATGGGGTCTATGGGGTGGATATGGGGTCTATGGGGGGTCTATTGGGTGGATATGGGGGTCTATGGGGTGGATACGGGGGTCTATGGGGGTCTATGGGGGTCTATGGGGGGAGGCGTCCTGCTGGCTGCCAAGGATCATGGTCACCGGGGCCGTGATCAGACACAGCACCTATGGGGAGATATAGGGCTCTATGGGGTGGATATGGGGTCTATGGGGGGGATATGGGGGTCTATGGGGTGGATATGGGGCTCTATGGGGGTCTATGGGGGTCTATAGGGGTCTATAGGGGTCTATGGGGGTCTATGGGGGGAGGCGTCCTGCTGGCTGCCAAGGATCATGGTCACCGGGGCCGTGATCAGACACAGCACCTATGGGGCAGGATATGGGGAGATATGGGGGTCTATGGGGGTCTATGGGGGTCTATGGGGTGGATATAGAGGTCTATGGGGTGGATATGGGGGGATATGGGGGTCTATGGGGGTCTATGGGGTGGATATGGGGGGATATGGGGGTCTATGGAGTGGATATGGGGGTCTATGGGGGTCTATGGGGGTCTATGGGGTGGATATGGGGTCTATGGGGGTCTATGGGGGTCTATGGGGGGAGGCGTCCTGCTGGCTGCCAAGGATCATGGTCACCGGGGCCGTGATCAGACACAGCACCTATGGGGAGATATGGGGAGATATGGGGTGGATATGGGGTCTATGGGGTGGATATGGGGGTCTATGGGGTGGATACGGGGGTCTATAGGGGTCTATGGGGTGGATATGGGGGTCTATGGGGGGCTATGGGGGGGATATGGGAGTCTATGGGGGGCTATGGGGTGGATATGGGGTGGATATGGGGGTCTATGGGGGGCTATGGGGGGGATATGGGAGTCTATGGGGGGCTATGGGGTGGATATGGGGTGGATATGGGGGGATATGGGGTGGATATGGGGGAGATATGGGGGTCTATGGGGGAGATATGGGGGGATATGAGGTGGATATGGGGGTCTATGGGGGGATATGGGGGTCTATGGGGGTCTATGGGGTGGATATAGGGGTCTATGGGGGGTCTATGGGGGTCTATGGGGTGGGTATCAGGGAGATATGGGGGTCTATGGGGTGGATATGGGGGTCTATGGGGGTCTATGGGATAGATATGGGGGTCTCTGGGGGGGATATGGGGGTCTATGGGGTGGATATGGGGGAGATATGGGGGTCTATGGGGGACTATGGGGGTCTATGGGGTGAGTATGGGGGTCTATGTGGTGGATATGGGGTCTATGGGGGTCTATGGGGGGGATATGGGGGTCTATGGGGGTCTATGGGGTCTATGGGGTGGATATGGGGGTCTATGGGGGTCTATGGGATAGATATGGGGGTCTCTGGGGGGGATATGGGGGTCTATGGGGGTCTATGGGGGTCTATGGGGTGGATATGGGGCTCTATGGAGGTCTATGGGGGTCTATGGGGGGGATATGGGGGTCTATGGGGGTCTATGGGGTGGATATGGGGCTCTATGGGGCTCTATGGGGGTCTATGGGGTGGATATGGGGGTCTATGGGGGGTTATGGGGTGGATATGGGGGTCTATGGGGTGGATATGGGGGTCTATGGGGGTCTATGGGGGGAGGCGTCCTGCTGGCTGCCAAGGATCATGGTCACCGGGGCCGTGATCAGACACAGCACCTATGGGGAGATATGGGGAGATATGGGGGTCTATGGGGGTCTATGGGGGTCTATGGGGTGGATATGGGGCTCTATGGGGTGGATATGGGGCTCTATGGGGTGGATATGGGGGTCTATGGGGTGGATATGGGGTCTATGGGGTGGATATGGGGCTCTATGGGGGTCTATGGGGTGGATATGGGGGTCTATGGGGGTCTATGGGGGTCTATGGGGGGAGGCGTCCTGCTGGCTGCCAAGGATCATGGTCACCGGGGCCGTGATCAGACACAGCACCTATGGGGAGATATAGGGTGGGTATGGGGGTCTATGGGGCTCTATGGGGTGGATATGGGGTCTATGGGGGTCTATGGGGTGGATATGGGGGTCTATGGGGGGATATGGGGGTCTATGAGGGGATATGGGCTCTATGGGGTGGATATGGGGCTCTATGGGGTGGATATGGGGGTCTATGGGGGTCTATGGGGGTCTATGGGGGGAGGCGTCCTGCTGGCTGCCAAGGATCATGGTCACCGGGGCCGTGATCAGACACAGCACCTATAGGGCAAGATATAGGGGGTTATGGGGTCTATGGGGGTCTATGGGGGGGATATGGGGGGGATATGGGGGTCTATGGGGGTCTATGGGGGTCTATGGGGTGGATATGGGGTCTATGGGGGTCTATGGGGGGGATATGGGGGTCTATGGGGTGGATATGGGGGTCTATGGGGGTCTATGGGGTGGATATGGGGGGCTATGGGGGTCTATGGGGTGGATATGGGGGCCTATGGGGTGGATATGGGGGTCTATGGGGGGGATATGGGGGTCTATGGGGGGATATGGGGGTCTATGGGGTGGATATGGGGGTCTATGGGGTGGATATGGGGCTCTATGGGGGTCTATGGGGGTCTATGGGGGGAGGCGTCCTGCTGGCTGCCAAGGATCATGGTCACCGGGGCCGTGATCAGACACAGCACCTATGGGGAGATATGGGGAGATATGGGGGTCTATGGGGGTCTATGGGGTGGATATGGGGGTCTATGGGGGTCTATGGGGTGGATATGGGGTGGATATGGGGTCTATGGGGGTCTATGGGGGTCTATGGGGTGGATATGGGGTGGATATGGGGTCTATGGGGCTCTATGGGGGTCTATGGGGGTCTATGGGGGGAGGCGTCCTGCTGGCTGCCAAGGATCATGGTCACCAGGGCCGTGATCAGACACAGCACCTATGGGGAGATATGGGGGGTTATGGGGTGGATATGGGGTCTATGGGGTGGATATGGGGGTCTATGGGGTGGATATGGGGCTCTATGGGGTGGATATGGGGGTCTATGAGGGGATATGGGGGTCTATGGGGTGGATATGGGGGTCTATGGGGTGGATATGGGGCTCTATGGGGGTCTATGGGGGGCTATGGGGTGGATATGGGGGTCTATGGCGTGGATATGGGGGTCTATGGGGGTCTATGGGGTGGATATGGGGGTCTATGGGGTGGATATGGGGTCTATGGGGGTCTATGGGGGTCTATGGGGGGAGGCGTCCTGCTGGCTGCCAAGGATCATGGTCACCGGGGCCGTGATCAGACACAGCACCTATGGGGAGATATAGGGTGGATATGGGGGTCTATGGGGGTCTATGGGGGGTCTATGTGGGTCTATGGGGTGGATATGGGGCTCTATGGGGTGGATATGGGGGTCTATGGGGGGAGGCGTCCTGCTGGCTGCCAAGGATCATGGTCACCGGGGCCGTGATCAGACACAGCACCTATGGGGAGATATGGGGAGATATGGGGGTCTATGGGGGTCTATGGGGTGGATATGGGGGTCTATGGGGGTCTATGGGGTGGATATGGGGTGGATATGGGGTCTATGGGGTGGATATGGGGCTCTATGGGGGTCTATGGGGGTCTATGGGGGGAGGCGTCCTGCTGGCTGCCAAGGATCATGGTCACCAGGGCCGTGATCAGACACAGCACCTATGGGGAGATATAGGGAGATATGGGGTGGATATGGGGGTCTATGGGGTGGATATGAGGCTCTATGGGGTGGATATGGGGGTCTATGGGGGGATATGGGGTGGATATGGGGGTCTATGGGGGGGATATGGGGGTCTATGGGGTGGATATGGGGTCTATGGGGGTCTATGGGGTGGATATGGGGGGGATATGGGGGTCTATGGGGGTCTATGGGGGGATATGGGGTCTATGGGGTGGATATGGGGGTCTATGGGGGTCTATGGGATAGATATGGGGGTCTCTGGGGTGGATATGGGGGTCTCTGGGGGTCTATGGTGGTCTATGGGGGGAATATGGGTGTCTATGGGGGTCTATGGGGGTCTATGGGTTGGATATGGGGCTCTATGGGGGTCTATGGGGGTCTATGGGGGGGATATGGGGGTCTATGGGGTGGATATGGGGGTCTATGGGGGGGATATGGGGGTCTATGGGGGGATATGGGGGTCTATGGGGTGGATATGGGGTCTATGGGGTGGATATGGGGGTCTATGGGGCTCTATGGGGGTCTATGGGGGGAGGCGTCCTGCTGGCTGCCAAGGATCATGGTCACCGGGGCCGTGATCAGACACAGCACCTATGGGGAGATATAGGGTGGGTATGGGGGTCTATGGGGGTCTATGGGGGTCTATGGGGTGGATATGGGGCTCTATGGGGTGGATATGGGGCTCTATGGGGGTCTATGGGGGTCTATGGGGGGAGGCGTCCTGCTGGCTGCCAAGGATCATGGTCACCGGGGCCGTGATCAGACACAGCACCTATGGGGAGATATGGGGAGATATAGGGTGGGTATGGCGGTCTATGGGGTGGATATGGGGTCTATGGGGTGGATATGGGGTCTATGGGGTGGATATGGGGTCTATGGGGTGGATATGGGGGTCTATGGGGTGGATATGGGGTCTATGGGGTGGATATGGGGCTCTATGGGGGTCTATGGGGGTCTATGAGGGGATATGGGGGGGATATGGGGGTCTATGGGGGTCTATGGGGGGATATGGGGGGATATGGGGTGGATATGGGGGTCTATGGGGTGGATATGGGGGTCTATAGGGTGGATATGGGGGTCTATATGGGGGATATGGGGGTCTATGGGGGGTCTATGGGGGTCTATGGGGGTCTATGGGGGTCTATGGGGTGGATTTGGTTGTCTATGGGGGTCTATGGGGTGGATATGGGGTCTATGGGGTGGATATGGGGTCTATGGGGTGGATATGGGGGTCTATGGGGTGGATATGGGGCTCTATGGGGGTCTATGGGGGTCTATGGGGGGAGGCGTCCTGCTGGCTGCCAAGGATCATGGTCACCGGGGCCGTGACCAGACACAGCACCTATGGGGAGATATGGGGAGATATGGGGGTCTATGGGGTGGATATGGGGTCTATGGGGTGGATATGGGGGTCTATGGGGTGGATAAGGGGGTCTATGGGGTGGATATGGGGGTCTATGGGGGTCTATGGGGGGGATATGGGGTCTATGGGGGGTCTATGGGGTGGATATGGGGGTCTATGGGGGTCTATGGGGGTCTATGGGGGGATATGGGGGTCTATGGGGTGGATATGGGGGTCTATGGGGGTCTATGGGGTGGATATGGGGGAGATATGGGGGTCTATGGGGGTCTATGGGGGGGATATGGGGGTCTATGGGAGTCTATGGGGCTCTATGGGGTGGATATGGGGCTCTATGGGGTGGATATGGGGTCTATGGGGGGATATGGGGGTCTATGGGGTGGATATGGGGCTCTATGGGGGGGATATGGGGGTCTATGGGGGTCTATGGGGGGAGGCGTCCTGCTGGCTGCCAAGGATCATGGTCACCGGGGCCGTGATCAGACACAGCACCTATGGGGAGATATAGGGCTCTATGGGGTGGATATGGGGTCTATGGGGTGGATATGGGGGTCTATATGGGGGATATGGGGTGGATATGGGGGTCTATGGGGTGGATATGGGGGTCTATGGGGTGGATATGGGGTCTATGGGGTGGATATGGGGGTCTATGGGGTGGATATGGGGTCTATGGGGGTCTATGGGGGTCTATGGGGGGAGGCGTCCTGCTGGCTGCCAAGGATCATGGTCACCGGGGCCGTGATCAGACACAGCACCTATGGGGAGATATAGGGTGGATATGGGGGTCTATGGGGTGGATATGGGGCTCTATGGGGGTCTATGGGGGTCTATGAGGGGATATGGGGGGGATATGGGGGTCTATGGGGGTCTATGGGGTGGATATGGGGTCTATGGGGGGTCTATGGGGTGGATATGGGGTCTATGGGGGTCTATGGGGTGGATATGGGGTCTATGGGGGGTCTATGGGGTGGATATGGGGCTCTTTGGTTGGATATGGGGGTCTATGGGGTGGATATGGGGTCTATGGGGGGCTATGGGGGTCTATGGGGTGGATATGGGGGTCTATGGGGTGGATATGGGGGTCTATGGGGAGTCTATGGGGGGATATGGGGTGGATATGGGGGTCTATGGGGTGGATATGGGGGTCTATAGGGGTCTATGGGGTGGATATGGGGGTCTATGGGGGGGATATGGGGGTCTATGGGGGTCAATGGGGGGGATATGGGGGTCTATGGGGCACTTATGGCCTATCTATGGGCTATCTATGGGGCACTTATGGCCTATCTATGGGCTATCTATGGGGCACTTATGGACTATCTATGGGCTATCTATGGGGCACTTATGGACTATCTATGGTGTATCTATGAGGCAGCCATGGGCTATCTATGGGCTATCTATGGGGCAGCCATGGGTTATCTATGGGGCAGCTATGGGCTATCTATGGGGTATCTATGGGCTATCTATGGGGCACTTATGGACTATCTATGGGCTATCTATGGGGCACTTATGGCCTATCTATGGGGCAGCCATGGGCTATCTATGGGCTATCTATTGGGTATCTATGGGCTATCTATGGGGCAGCCATGGGTTATCTATGGGGCAGCTATGGGCTATCTATGGGCTATCTATGGGCTATCTATGGGGCAGCCATGGGCTATCTATGGGCTATCTATGGCCTATCTATGGGGCAGCCATGGGTTATCTATGGGGCAGCTATGGGGCAGCCATGGGCTATCTATGGGCTATCTATGGGCTATCTATGGGGCAGCCATGGGCTATCTATGGGCTATCTATGGCCTATCTATGGGGCAGCCATGGGTTATCTATGGGGCAGCTATGGGGCAGCTATGGGCTATCTATGGGGTATCTATGGGGCAGCCATGGCATATCTATGGCCTATCTATGGGCTGTCTATGGACTATCTATGGGGCACTTATGGGCTATCTATGGGGTATCTATGGGGCACTTATGGCCTATGTATGGCTTATCTATGGGGCAGCCATGGGCTATCTATGGGGCAGCCATGTGTTATCTATGGGCTATCTATGGGATATCTATGGGGCAGCCATGGGCTATCTATGGGCTATCTATGGGGCAGCCATGGGTTATCTATGGGCTATCTATGGGATATCTATGGGGCAGCCATGGGTTATCTATGGGGCAGCCATGGGCTATCTATGGGCTATCTATGGGGCACTTATGGCCTATCTATGGGGCAGCCATGGGCTATCTATGGGGCAGCCATGGACTATCTATGGCCTATCTATGGGCTATCTATGGGGCACTTATGGCCTATCTATGGGCTATCTATGGGGCAGCCATGGGCTATCTATGGGGCAGCCATGGGTTATCTATGGGGCAGCCATGGGTTATCTATGGGGCAGCCATGGGCTATCTATGGGCTATCTATGGGCTATCTATGGGGCAGCCATGGGCTATCTATGGGGCATTTATGGCCTATCTATGGGCTATCTATGGGGCAGCCATGGGTTATCTATGGGCTATCTATGGGCTATCTATGGGGCAGCCATGGGTTATCTATGGGGCAGCCATGGGCTATCTATGAGCTATCTATGGCCTATCTATGGGGCAGCCATGGGCTATCTATGGGGCAGCTATGGGGTATCTATGGGCTATCTATGGGGCAGCCATGTGTTATCTATGGGGCAGCCATGGACTATCTATGGGGCAGCCATGGGCTATCTATGAGCTATCTATGGCCTATCTATGGGGCAGCCATGGGTTATCTATGGGGCAGCCATGGGCTATCTATGGGGCAGCCATGGGCTATCTATGGGCTATCTATGGGCTATCTATGGGGCAGCCATGGTCTATCTATGGGGCAGCCATGGTCTATCTATGGGGCAGCCATGGGCTATCTATGGCCTATCTATGGCCTATCTATGGGGCAGCTATGGGCTATCTATGGGGCACTTATGGGTCCTTACGGCCACGTTGTAGATGGCCAGCCCCACGGCGCGGTGGTCGTTGATGCGCTCGGTGGAGACGCTCTTGGTCTCGTAGGCCAGGAAGATCCCCAGCAACAGCAGCAGCCCCTTGGAGCCGTACAGGATCCCTATGGGGCAGCATATAGGGGTCAGAGGTGTGGGGCAGGGGGGGTGTGGGGCAGGGGTGTGGGGCAGGGATGGGGGGCAGGGGTGTGGGATGTGGGGCAGGGATGTGGGGCAGGGGGGGTGTGGGGCAGGGGTGTGGGGCAGGGGGGGGTATGGGGCAGGGGTGTGGGGCAGGGATGTGGGATGTGGGGCAGGGATGTGGGGTGGGGGGATGTGGGGCAGGGATGTGGGGCAGGGATGTGGGGTGGGATGTGGGGTGGGATGTGGGGCAGGGATGTGGGGCAGGGGGGGGTATGGGGCAGGGATGTGGGGCAGGGGATGTGGGATGTGGGGCAGGGATGTGGGGCAGGGACATGGGGGGTCAGCGGGGGGATATGGGGCAGGGATGGGGGGCAGGAGGGGTATGGGGCAGGGATGTGGGGCACGGGGGGGGGGTTTGGGGGGCATGTGGGGCAGGGGGGGCAGGAATGTGGGGTGGGTGGGTTGGGGGGCTATGGGGCAGGGATGTGGGGCAGGGATGTGGGGCAGGGATGCGGGGCAGGGGTGTGGGGCAGGGATGTGGGGCAGGGATGTGGGGCAGGGGTGTGGGGCAGGGGTGTGGGGCAGGGGTGTGGGGCAGGGATGTGGGGCAGGGGTATGGGGCAGGGATGTGGGGCAGGGATGTGGGGCAGGGATGTGGGGCAGGGACATGGGGGGTCAGCGGGGGGATATGGGGCAGGGATGGGGGGCAGGGATGGGGGGCAGGGATGGGGGGCAGGAGGGGTATGGGGCAGGGGTGTGGGGCAGGGGTGTGGGGCAGGGACATGGGGGGTCATAGGGGGGATATGGGGCAGGTATGGGGGGCAGGGATGTGGGGCAGGGACATGGGGCAGGGACATGGGGGGTCAGCGGGGGGATATGGGGCAGGGATGTGGGGGTCAGCGGGGGGATATGGGGCAGGGATGGGGGGCAGGGGTGTGGGGCAGGGATGTGGGGCGGGGATGTGGGGCAGCACATGGGGGGTCAGCGGGGGGATATGGGGCAGGGGGGGTGTGGGGCAGGGATGGGGGGCAGGGATGTGGGGCAGGGACATGGGGGTCAGCGGGGGGATATGGGGCAGGGATGGGGGGCAGGGATGTAGGGCAGGGACATGGGGGGTCAGTGGGGGGATATGGGGCAGGGATGGGGGGCAGGGACATGGGGCAGGGACATGGGGGGTCAGCTGGGGGATATGGGGCAGGGGGGGTATATGGGGCAGGGATGGGGGGCAGGGATGTGGGGCGGGGGGGTATGGGGCAGGGATGTGGGGCAGGGACATGGGGCAGGGACATGGGGGTCAGTGGGGGGATATGGGGCAGGGGGGGTGTGGGGTGGGGATGTGGGGCAGGGATGTGGGGTGGGGGTTGGGGGATGTGGGGCAGGAGGGTTGGGGGGGTATGGGGTGGGGATGTGGGGCAGGGGTTGGGGGATATGGGGCAGGCTATGGGGCAGGGATGTGGTTATGGGGCAGGTTGTGGGCAGGGATGTGATTATGGGGCAGGTTATGGGGCAGGTTATGGGGGAGGCTATGGGGCAGGTTGTGGGGCAGGCTATGGGGCAGGATGTGGTTATGGGGCAGGCTATGGGGCAGGTTATGGGGCAGGGATGTGGTTATGGGGCAGGTTATGGGGCAGGGATGTGGCTATGGGGCAGGTTATGGGGCAGGGATGTGGTTATGGGGCAGGCTATGGGGCAGGCTATGGGGCAGGCTATGGGGCAGGGATGTGGTTATGGGGCAGGCTATGGGGCAGGCTATGGGGCAGGGATGTGGTTATGGGGCAGGCTATGGGGCAGGCTATGGGGCAGGCTGTGGGGCAGGCTATGGGGCAGGCTATGGGGCAGGCTATGGGGCAGGGATGTGGCTATGGGGCAGGCTATGGGGCAGGTTATGGGGCAGGGATGTGGCTATGGGGCAGGCTATGGGGCAGGCTATGGGGCAGGCTATGGGGCAGGCTGTGGGGCAGGTTAAGGCTATGGGGCAGGTTATGGGGCAGGCTATGGGGCAGGCTATGGGGCAGGATGTGGTTATGGGGCAGGGATGTGATTATGGGGCAGGCTATGGGGCAGGCTATGGGGCAGGCTATGGGGCAGGCTATGGGGCAGGATGTGGCTATGGGGCAGGCTATGGGGCAGGCTATGGGGCAGGCTATGGGGCAGGCTATGGGGCAGGATGTGGCTATGGGGCAGGCTATGGGGCAGGCTATGGGGCAGGCTATGGGGCAGGCTATGGGGCAGGGATGTGGCTATGGGGCAGGCTATGGGGCAGGCTATGGGGCAGGCTATGGGGCAGGCTGTGGGGCAGGTTAAGGCTATGGGGCAGGTTATGGGGCAGGCTATGGGGCAGGCTATGGGGCAGGATGTGGTTATGGGGCAGGGATGTGATTATGGGGCAGGCTATGGGGCAGGCTATGGGGCAGGCTATGGGGCAGGCTATGGGGCAGGATGTGGCTATGGGGCAGGCTATGGGGCAGGCTATGGGGCAGGCTATGGGGCAGGCTATGGGGCAGGTTATGGGGCAGGCTATGGGGCAGGCTATGGGGCAGGTTATGGGGCAGGCTATGGGGCAGGCTATGGGGCAGGCTATGGGGCAGGCTATGGGGCAGGGATGTGGCTATGGGGCAGGCTATGGGGCAGGCTATGGGGCAGGCTATGGGGCAGGCTATGGGGCAGCCCCTGACCCAGCCACGTGTTCATCTTGCTGGAGCTGCAATGCTCCAACTGGGGCAGGATGGAAACGTCCGAGTCGCTCTTGGGCTCCTCCTTCGTGAACTCCTAATTAAGGGTAATTAACAGCTGTGTTAATTAACCAACACACACATTAATTAATTAACATCTCCATTAGGTAATTAACACCTTCATTAGGTAATTAATGACCCCATTAGGTGATTAATGACCCCATTAGGAGCTCTTGGGCTCCTCCTTCGTGAACTCCTAATTAATGGTCATTAATTAACACCATTAATTAACCCCCAATAATAAAGACCCCCAGTATAACTCCCATACCCCACCATACACCCCCATACCCCCCCTATATACCCCCATAGACCACAATACACCCCCATAGCCCCCTAATATGACCCCATACCCCCCCCCATATACCCCCATACACCCCCATATCCCCCTATATGGCCCCATAGCCACCCCATATACCCCCATACCCCCCCATATACCCCCATGCCCCCCCAACATACCCCTATACCACCCCAATATGACCCCGCACCCCCCCCATATCCCCCAATACACCCCCATGCCCCTCTATATCCCCCCATAGCCCCCCATACACCCCCATACCCCCCCAATATGGCCCCATACCCCCCCTATATACCCCAATACACCCCCATAGCCCCCTATATGGCCCCATACCCACCCCATATCCCCCCCCATACCCCCCTATATACCCCCATTCCCACTCACACCCCCATACCCCCCCCATATACCCCCATACACCCCCATTATACCCCCATACCCCCCTCATATCCCCCCCATATGCCCCCATACCCACCCCAATATGACCCCAAACCCCCCCCATATCCCCATATCCCCCCATATCCCCCCCATACCCCTCTATATCCCCCCATAGCCCCCTCATATCCCCCCCATATACCCCCATACCCCCCTATATGCCCCCATACACCCCCATACCCCCCCAATATGACCCCATACCATCCCATACCCCCCCTATATCCTCTCATATCCCCCCATTATACCCCCATAACCCCCCCATACCCCCCATACCCCTTTATATCCCCCCATACACCCCCATACACCCCCATACCCCCCTATATGGCCCCATACCCCCCCATTATCCCCCCATACCTCCCCATATTCCCCCTATATGCCCCCACACCCACCCAATATTACCCCAAACCCCCCCATACACCCCCATACCCCCCTATATGCCCCCAATACACCCCATACCCCCCCAATACACCCCATAGCCCCCAATATACCCCCATATTTCCCCATACCCCCCCATATCCCCCCATATGCCCCCTTACCAACCCATACCCCCCTATATACCCCCATTCCCACTCATACCCCCCATATCCCCCCATTATACCCCCATCCCCCCCCATACCCCCTATATACCCCCATACATCCCCATACCCCCCTATATGCCCCCATATCCCCCCCTATGCCCCCATACCCACCCCAAACCCCCCCATACGCCCCTAACCCCCCTATATAGCCCCATACCCACCCCAACCCCCCCCCATGCACCCCATACCCCCCTATATGGCTTCATACTCCCCTATACGGCCCCATACCCCCCTATACCCCCCTATATGGCCCCATACCCACCCCAAACCCCCCCCATACCCCCCTATATGCCCCCATACCCACCCCATACCCCCCTATACCCCCCTATATGCCCCCATACCCACCCCATACCCCCCTATATGGCCCCATACCCACCCCATATCCCACTATATGCCCCCATACCCACCCCATACCCCCCTATATGGCCCCATACCCACCCCATACCCCCCTATATGGCCCCATACCTCCCCATATTCCCCCTATATGCCCCCATACACCCCCATACCCCCCTATATGGCCCCATACCCACCCCATATCCCCCCATACCCACCCCATACCCCCCTATATGCCCCCACACCTCCCCATATTCCCCTATATGCCCACATATCCCACCATATCCCCCTAATATGGCCCCATACCCACCCAAACCCCCCCCCCATATCCCCCCCCTCACCTCTATGGTCCTCCTCAGGGGTCGACCACCTGCCACACCAGGAGGGTCCCAACGTCGACCCCCACCAGGAGCCCCACGGTGCCGTACAGCTTCCAGGGCTCCAGGCTCTGCTATAAGGGGGGGGGGGCACAAACAGGGCCTCAGAGACCCCCCCCAACGCCAAAACCCCCCTAAGACCCCCATATATAACCCTACAGACCCCCAGCTATACCCACAGACCCACATTGCCCCCCATTTAACCCCACAGACCCCATAACCCCCCCCCCTTTGCAGCCCCACGGTGCCATACAGCTTCCAGGGCTCCAGGCTCTGCTATGGGGGGGGGGGGGGCACACAAACAGGGCCTCAGAGACCCCCCCAACCCCAAAACCACCCCCAGACCCACATTAATAGCCCTACAGACCCCCAGCTATACCCCCAGACCCCCATTGCCCCCCACAGACCCCCATTTAACCCCATAGAACCCCCCCCCTTTGCAGCCCCATGGTGCCATACAGCTCCAGGCTCTGCTATGGGGGGGGGGGGGGGGCATAAAAACAGGGCCTCAGAGACCCCCCCCAAACCCAAAACCACCCCCAGACCCCTATATACAGCCCTACAGACCCCCAGCTATACCCCCAGACCCATATTTAACCCCATAGACCCCCATTGCCCCCCATAGACCCCCACTAAACCCCATAGAAGCCCCCCATTTGCAGCCCCACGGTGCCGTACAGCTTCCAGGGCTCCAGGCTCTGCTATGGGAGGGGGGGGGCACCAAAAACAGGGCCTCAGAGACCCCCCCAACTCCAAAACCCCCCTAAGACCCCCATATATAACCCTACAGACCCCCAGCTATACCCACAGACCCACATTGCCCCCCATTTAACCCCACAGACCCCATAACCCCCCCCCCTTTGCAGCCCCACGGTGCCATACAGCTTCCAGGGCTCCAGGCTCTGCTATGGGGGGGGGGGGGGGCATAAAAACAGGGCCTCAGAGACCCCCCCAACCCCAAAACCCCCCTAAGACCCCTATATATAACCCTACAGACCCCCAGCTATACCCCCAGACCCACATTTAGCCCCATAGACCCCCATTTAACCCCATAGAACCCCCCATTAACAGCCCCATGGTGCCATACAGCTCCAGGCTCTGCTATGGTAGGGGGGGGGGGGGCACCAAAAACAGGGCCTCAGAGACCGCCCCCCAACCCAAAACCACCCCCAGACCCACATTAATAGCCCTACAGACCCCCAGCTATACCCCCAGACCCCCATTGCCCCCCATAGACCCCCATTTATCCCCATAGACCCCATAGAATCCCCCCATTAGCAGCCCATGGTGCCATACAGCTCCAGGCTCTGCTTTGGGGGGGGGGGGGGGGCACCAAAAACAGGGCCTCAATGACCCCCCCCAACCCCAAAACCACCCCCAGACCCACATTAATAGCCCTACAGACCCCCAGCTATACCCACAGACCCCCACTGCCCCCACAGACCCCCATTAAACCCCATAGAAGCCCCCCCTTTGCAGCCCCACGGTGCCGTACAGCTTCCAGGGCTCCAGGCTCAGCTATGGGGGGAGCACACAAACAGGGCCTCAGAGACCCCCCCCAACCCCAAAACCCCCCTAAGACCCCTATATACAGCCCTACAGACCCCCAGCTATACCCCCAGACCCCCATTGCCCCCCATTTAACCCCATAGACCCCATAGAACCCCCCCATAACAGCCCCATGGTGCCATACAGCTCCAGGCTCTGCTATGGGGGGGGGGCAGCAAAAACAGGGCCTCAGAGACCCCCCCAACGCCAAAACCCCCCTAAGACCCCCATATACAGCCCTACAGACCCCCAGCTATACCCACAGACCCACATTGCCCCCCATTTAACCCCACAGACCCCATAACCCCCCCCCTTTGCAGCCCCACGGTGCCATACAGCTTCCAGGGCTCCAGGCTCTGCTATGGGGGGGGGGGGGGTCACACAAACAGGGCCTCAATGACCCCCCCCAAACACCAAAACCCCCCTAAGACCCCTATATACAGCCCTACAGACCCCCAGCTATACCCACAGACCCACATTGCCCCCCATATCACCCCACAGACCCATATCCCCCCTATATCCCCCATATCCCCCCATATAACCCCAAATCCCCATATCCCCCCATATCCCCCCTATAGCCCCCCATATAACCCCATATCCCCCCTATACCCCCCCATATAACCCCATATCCCCCCTATACCCCCCCCATATAACCCCATATCCCCCCTATACCCCCCCATATAACCCCATATCTCCCTATACCCCCCCATATCCCCCCATATCCCCCTATACCCCCCCATATAACCCCATATCCCCATATAACCCCATATCCCCCCATATCCCCCCTATATCCCCCCATATAACCTCATATCCCCATATAACCCCATATAACCCCATATCCCCCCATATAACCCCATATAACCCCATACAATCCCATATCCCCCATATCCCCCCCCATATCCACCCCATATCTCCCCATATCCCCCCATATAACGCCATATAACCCCATAGACCCTATATCCCCCCATTTCCCCCCTATATCCCCCCCATAGACCCCATATCCCCCCCATATCCCCATATCCACCCCATATCTCCCCCATAGACCCTATATCCCCCCATAGACCCCATATAACCCCATATCCCCCCATATCCCCCCTATATCCCCCATAGACCCCATATAACCCCATAGACCCCATATCCCCCCCATAGACCCCATATAACCCCATATAACCCCACAGACCCCATATAACCCCATATAACCCCATATCCCCCTATATCCCCCCATATCCCCTCATATAACCCCATATAACCCTGTATCCCCCCATATAACCCCATAGACCCCATATAACCCCATAGACCCCATAGACCCCATATCCCCCCATAGACCCCATATAACCCCATACCCCCCCCATATTCCCCCCCATAGACCCCATATCACCCCCTATATCGCCCTATAGACCCCATATCCCCCCATATAACCCCATATAACCCCATATCCCCCCCATAGACCCCATATCCTCCCATATCCCCCCCATGCCCCCCATATAACCCCATATCCCCCCGTATCTCCCCATATCCCCCTATATTCCCCCTATATCCCCCCATATAACCCCGTATCCCTCCTATATCCCTCTATATCCCCCTATAGACCCCCCATATAACCCCATATAACCCCATATTCCCCCATATCCCCCCATATCCCCCCATATAACCCCATATCCCCCCTATATCCTTCTATAGACCCCATAGACCCCATATAACCCCATATAACCCCATATAACCCCATATCCCCCATATCCCCCTATATCCCCCCATATCCCCCCCATATAACCCTGTATCCCCCCTATATCCCCCTATAGACCTCATAGACCCCCCATATAACCCCATAGACCCCATATCCCCCCCATATTCCCCCCATATCACCCTATAGACCCCACAGACCCCATATAACCCCATAGACCCCCTATATCCCCCCATATAACCCCATATCCCCATATAACCCCATATCCCCCCATATCCCCCTATACCCCCCATATAACCCCATATCCCCATATAACCCCATATCCCCCCATATCCCCCCTATATCCCCCCATATAACCCCATATCCCCCTATACCCCCCCATATAACCCCATATCCCCCCATATAACCTTGTATCCCCCCTATATCCCCCCATATAACCCCATATCCCCCCATATAACCCCATATCTCCCCCATATCCCCCCATATCCCCCCATATCCCCCCTATATCCCCTCATAGACCCCATATAACCCCATATAACCCCATATTCCCCCATATAACCCCATATTCCCCCATATCCCCCTATAGACCCCATATCCCCCCCATATAACCCCGTATCCCCCCTATATCCCCCTATATCCTCCTATAGACCCCCCATATAACCCCATATAACCCCATATTCCCCCCATATCCCCCCATATTCCCCCCATATCCTCCCCCATAGACCCCATATCACCCCCTATATCCCCCTATAGACCCCATATCACCCCCTATATCCCCCTATAGACCCCATATCCCCCCTATATCCCCCATAGACGCCCTATATCCCCCCACAGACCCCATATAACCCCATATCCCCCCCATATCCCCCCATATAACCCCAACCCCCTATATCCCCCTATAGACCCCATATCCCCCATATCCCCCTATATCCCCCCGTATCTCCCCATATCCCCCTATATCCCCCC